>NW_009192865.1:3199-15348 GCF_000690835.1 Fulmarus glacialis
ACGCCTGAACTTTTTTCCCCCCTATGATCAGTACTTGGGACTGACTCATATTTATTTTGAATAGTTGCTTACTTGTTTTGGTTGGGAGAGCTCTTTTGATCTCTTAGAGGACGAACTGGAAAGGGACTCCTTTTTTGGAAAATTTGAGTGATTCTTTAGGCTAGAATCTGCTGATGATGGATTCATTATTTTGTCTGTACTGAACGAACTAGATAATAGTTCTCATTGGATTTGGTTAAGAACCGTCTTAATAATTTTCCCTGTTGTCTGAATGCATCCACACCACATCTACCCTGCAGGAATTGTGAGGGGAAAAGGGAGACCTTGGTGGAGATAAATGCAGTTGCTTCAATGCTCCTTTTTATTGAAGCTATTTTATATTTCATGACTCTCTTCTGTTTGTGCCTTGTAATGGCCGTAGGATTTTATATTTATTGGTACCAATTACACTTGGTCTTCTTTTTAATAAAACAATTTTCCGTTGTAAAATGACCTTGTGTCCAAGGAGAAAGCTTTGTGGGTCCCAGTTAACTTGGAGACATTTTTCTCAGGGGAAGAAGAGTTGACAAATCCTTTTCTTCTTTCTTTTCAAATACTGTTTTTTTTTTTTTTTACTTCATAATTTAGATTTATTTTTTAATTTTATATTATATTTAGGTGTCTCTTACACTGTACTTCATGTTACATAATTCTGACATTACCAAAATATTGACTGACAAAATATTGACAAATGCTTGAATTTTTATTCCAGAACACATCTTACTTGAATTCTGAAAAAAATATAAATGCAACTTACATTTTCTGGCCATCTTTAATACTAGACTTTTTTGCTATTGTCTGCAGCTGCTGAATCTAATAGGTACTTTTACCCTGCAGGTTTATGCTGAATCTTTGGATATTTTCTTACTAGCCCGGTTGTGGCAGATGAATATAGGAAAAAACCCTTCCTCTAAAGGCAGCACCTGGATTTTCTATATAGACAGTGCAGAGAAGGAGCTACTTAGGCCTCCACGGGGAGATTTTGTGTGCCTTTCTTTGGTGCCTAGCCTGAAGAAATGCAAGATTTGTGGAGAGGGATAATATCTTTTATGGGACCAACTCCAGAGGCTTTCAGAAGTCTCAGCCTCTTTCTCAATCACCTCTATAGGGAATTTGGGTTTTGTCTTTAGAGAAGAATTGCCTCATTAGGCATGTACAGTTTAAGTGCAAACTGAATTAAACAGCCAAGTCCTGGTTGGTTGCTGCAGTAAAAACCTTGAAAACCTCTCCTGAACATGCACAGGAACTAAAGAGAAAGGCACAAATGGCTTTAAAAATAAATCCCAGGGTTTTGCCAGCTTCGTGATTTCAAGGGTCTGGCTCCTCCTGTTCGAATGTGTGGATTTGACAATGATATAAAAATTACTCAGCCAGGCGTTTGTATCTTGCTGCCCGACTGGCATTCCTTCAGCTTTGTGTTTAGTGAAGCCTGTCCCCCGTTGCTGAATATGCGCCGAAGAAGCTCTGGAGAAAGAGAGGTTTTTGAACGCACTGCGGAGCTCATGCTGCTGACGAAACAGGCGAAGACATCTACTGCAACTCTGGCAGGCAGATGGGGCACGCTGATGGACATCTCAGACAGGGCACTTACAGTGTTCTGGGACCTGCAGCTCATCCCCTGCTCCGGTTTTGCAGTGCTGTTGGCTGGGAGGTGAGCTGCTCCGGGGCTGCAGCACCACACCTCCCGGCAGCGGTGGGGGGGCCAAGGGTTTGGGTCCTCTCCCGAGCCATGGAGAGAGACGGAATGAAGCCAGCTGTGTGCATCTGGCTGACGTGGAAAGCTAGAGGCTTAATCAGGGAGCACAGGCAGCGAGGAAAGAGATACAGGAGAGGAAAGTTGCTGCAATATGGTGATGGAGACAGCCTTGGCTGGGACAAGGGGTTTGTGCCCGCTCCCATAGGTGTGTGATACCGAAGGAGGAACAAGAAATGTCCAGAGTGGTGTATCTGGAGGCAGGGTAGAGACAGGAGTGGGACCCAGATCTTCTAATTGTGTTTGATAATGTTCTCTGGAAAATAAAAATGAAGAATTAAGCCAAGCTGCACTGCCTCTGTCTCCTCCTGTCTTCTCTCCCTTTCAGCTATATTTGCTGCACACATCTAAAGGCACTGAGAATATTAACTGCACTACAGAGGTGATACCAAGTTAATGACTCTATTGATACTGATATATGTAAGAAAACCAGATGTAAGTCACCAGCATAACAGCACAGACACATAAGAACTCGCAGTGTTACTCCGCACAGAGACATCCACACCTATTTGGGTTAGCGTTTGTGTACGTGAATAGCTGCAGATTTCCCAGACCTGGGTGACGACGGACGCGCAGGGAGAGGCCGGTGGGGCGCGGGCGCTGCCCGGCAGGCACACCCGGGAGGGACATCCCGCGTCCTGCGCCTTCCCTGGCCGCCGCGCCGGAGCCAGTGGCAATGTTGTGGGAAAACCGCTAGATGTAGATACAGCGTTAGACTGTCAGTGGTCCAGGAAAATGTGGTACCTGTCTTCAAAGGAAAATTACCTTTCAGTGCCGTGAGAGGGGGCAGGTGCTTCTAAACAGAAATTAAAAACCTTTTAAGGATTATACTGATTTTAGGATTCATAGCAATGATAACCAGAAGTGTGTTGGTTAAGAGTCTTCTAATAATGTCTTATTTATTCGATCTTTTTTTAAAAAAGCCTTCTTTTCTCTGTTGCATTATGGCTAAGTGCCACCAAATACCACATTATCCTCCTAAAATTACCCCTGTTCACCCTCCAAAGCCCCCATCCCTCCTTGCAGCATAGCCACTGAGATTTGGTTGTGAGCTCACCAGGGCAGCGCTCGGGGCTGCTCATGCTGCAGGAAGCATTAGTGTGCTCTTGGGTGAGACCAAAATATTGAGAAATAAATGGGAGGTAAATAATAGCTCTGTCCTAAGGTAATGAGGCTCTTTTTCTGAATGCAGATGAGGAATTCATCAAAATGAGAAGGCTAATGTAAACTCCTAAATGTTTAAATCATCTGAATGGTGCATGAGAAATGCTGCCTGGTTATGCTCTGCCTTGGCCAATAGGTCAGAGCATAAGCTAATATAAATCCATCAGAGCTACAGCAATGTACAGCAGCGCTGGACGAAGGCAAGAGGTCTGTTTGCATGGGGATGGCCTGGCCAAGGAAAATGCCCCATAGAAAGAGCACCCTGCTTGCAGCAGGCCAGGTAAAAGGAGTGAAAGGCTATTGCCATGGGCAATCTGTTAAGAGTCTGGTCCAATTTCTTTTTATCAGGAAGGAACTTGTTATTCATATTCTCTATTTATTTTCCAATGTGATACAAAGTTAGGATAGCAGATTTACCCTGCAGCACTTTCCTAGTGTCTGAAGAGTAGCAGAAAAGAACATCTAGAGGGGAATAAAAAAATAAAATCATTGGCCAACTGGTAATTTTCTTAAAGATAAGAGAGTGAGCAAAGAGGAGAGGCTGCCTGCAGGCGCACGGTCACTGCGAGAAATGGGGCATTCAGGGAGACTCAGAATGAAGAAAATTGGTAATTTTCAAAGACAAGCGTCAGATCCAATGGATAACAATGAAGCATCAAACCAAAATGTAATTAAAACAGAACCCAATAAATAACTATTGAAAGACGTTTTGCAGTTTCCTTACCGCTGCCAACACCTGGTGTCACAGGCAGTCCCATCCTATTCCTGAACACAGGCATCACAGTATCCACACCACCAGCTCAAACAGGGCCCGGAGGCAGGTTTCAGCACTGGCCCACCAATTATTCTGGCTGTTTAAATGTTAACACACTTGCAGGTAGGGTTTTGGTGTATGCCAGCTAAAACTTTCCCAAATCCTGCCTGAGCAAGGTTTGGGAAGGCCACGTGTGAGGGCCCGTTGCCAGCATACAGCATGGGTGTGACCGCATCAGGCTGGCTCCCTCTGCTCCATCCTCCAACCTGTGCCTGGGCTTTGCACCCACAAATACTTCCACACGCTGGCACACCACACCGCAGGTTTTGCAAAACTAATTGCCACCCTCCTACCTCAGGAAAAAAAAGGTAGTTGACAAAACCTTCACATTTTTCAGGCATTTTTAGCTGGAAAAAAATCCTCCCACAGAAGAATAATGATGGCACAGGAGCACAAGGCGAGGTGCTGAGGAGATGCAGGTCAAGCGCTGCATAAAGTGCTTGAGCTGCCTCGCAACCTCCGGGCCAAGGACCGGTTTCCAAACCTGTTTTAATTTGCAGTATGGGCAGGGCCTTAAATCCCAATGAAGAAAGGTATTGCTGCTCTGTAAATGCCCTGATGGAAATAAAATGATGCACATGAATAAACTGAGCTCTGTGCCACAGACTACAAAGCAGAAAAAAAAGAGTCAGGATTTGGGTACAGTAGGAAAGGTCTCTCTGCCTTGGGTGGGGGTGGACCTGCCTCGCCGACACTGAGCCGTGCTCAAGCAGCTGCCTGGCAGCAACCCACTCACGGCATGGAAACCGTCCCTCAAACTGAGGGCAAGGCTCTGCATTGCGCAAGTTGAAGGGCACCATCTCTCTGAGATGAATGAGTTGCAAAAGCCAGATGGCTTTTTCTCAATAAATGATTTTGGCAAGAATGACTTTTTCATTGAACAAAACTCTTTGCAACACAGTAATAAGATTTTTCTTGTTTTGTGAAAGTGTTGAGCTGCTTAATTGTTTTTCATCCAATATTTTGACATACCATTACCAAAATAGCTACTAAAATGTTTACATGCTAAAATTTCAGTCTCTGATAAATCAATGGAAACGACATTAAGAAACACTGTGACAACATCTGCACAAGAAAGCACAAAGAATAATAACCACAATTAATGATAATTCAAGAGAAATCAGAGAACAAAATTAGGTTTGAAATGTTTGGAATTTTAACACTTAGCTCCTAATGACAATGTCGGTTTTGGACCAGCTTTTCTCAGACTTGCTCTCAGGAGTTATCCACATGCTCGGTGTTTGCTGTTGTCTTCAAAGATTACAATCTCCTTCAAGCAGAGACTCATCTTATTGCTTGTTTGCAAAGCACTTGCACAACTTTGAATGTCACTGAAGTTAGAAGCAACAGACCCATCAACACAAAGATCGCACAGAAGATAAAAAGAAAAAAAATCGGTCTTCAAACTGCATTTGAGTGAAAATGTATGTTTCCAAAAAGGAAAGAGAAAGATGGATAATATAATCCAAGATCCATATAATGATACAACTTAGTGTCTCGGCAAGCTCCGGGCCAGCTGTGCGGAGAAGTACACAAGCACATTATGCCTATGTCTATACTTGTGTGGCAGCATGTAAGAGTGTTCGGCCCTGAGCTAGCCTTCCTCTGCTTAGTGTGGGCACACAACAGCAAGGAGGTGGCCGGGCCGGCTATGCAGACTCACCATGGGGTCCTGAAATGACTAACATTACCTAGAGCCCCTGCCGCTGTGTTTTCCTTGCTCTCACTGCTGGGGCTAAGCCGTTCACAGTCACAACACCGCATGTGGTTTGCTTACTGCAAAAAAAGACAGACATTCCCTGTTATAATGTACTTACTGCGGGAGGTTTTGACCTGTATGTGAACTGTAGGGGGTGGCTAAGGAAAGGACATTCACATACACAAAAACTACATCTGGGACATTTGTGAAGCTGTCTGTGCCTCTCCTGAAATGTTTCAGGAGAGAAAAAGCGAGAAAGGTTAAAACCACTGGTAACAGGGTACATTTATATGGCTCAGTCCTGTGTCATGTAAAGGCATCAAAGAGCTAGCCAAGAAGCCCTACGCCGTGTTAATGTCATACTTCACTTGGACTAATACACCCTATATCTCATAGAGACTGGAAGGTAATTCGGGTATCTTGGTACACTGCTGCAATCTGCCGGGCAGACATATGCCACTATTTAAATGGGGAAGGGTCGGAGGAAGGAAGCTACGTGATTTACTCAAGATCGGAAAAATACCTGTGGCGGAGCCAGTCTCCCAAATAGCATCCCAATGACCCATGCACTCACCCACCCCACCCTCCCTGTGCGCCTGTGTGATGTGCAGAGGGAGGAGGAGAGGGGTCAGCAAAGCACCCAGCGAAGGCAAAGAATACATTGCTACCTGCTCTGCAAATTAAACAATGGGTACTGGAAAACAATGCTTACAATTTGATGACAATCTCCTCACTGCTCTGAACCCCTTCACAGACATCATCCCCAGCCTGACCTTTTAAACCTGATGGTAAACAGGTAGGACAGCTCAGTTCATTACTTCATGTTGCTAATGAGATCCAGCACATACAGATCCTTCAGTATGTGCTAGGGAAAAGGTCCTACCCTTCCTGATCACTTGTCAAATATGCTGATGTCTTATCCGCTACTCACAGCAGAAAGCATCCAAATGTCATTAAAGCCTGTCCTTACTGTCCAGGGACAACTGTTTAATGGAGCAGGTCACAAGAGCAGCGGGAGCTTTTAGACATTGCCAGGTGAACAACTGACACAGCACCAGCTGGCAGGAGACAAACTTCAACTTGTGGCACAAGATGCACAGAATGGGAGATAGTTACTGGGTTTACTGAGACAAAGAGGACAGACGAGGGATAAAACTAATGGCTTCAGCAGAAAATATGGAGCAAAAGACCAGAGGTCCCTTGGTTAGGGCTGCCGGGGCAGGGCTGTTTGCAGCTGGTGGGTGCAGCGTCCCCCAACCCCTCACTCAGGGCAAGGACCCAGGGTTAAAACAAGTTTATTGAGGTGAGGGTATGGATTAAACCTCCTTCCGCACTCACACAGCAGGACTGACTGCATTTTAAGTGCGGAGCTTTTTTATCAGCTAAGCAGGTGCCAGAGCCACCGTCCCCGTTACCGCCGCTGCCTCCATAGCGTCACGGCACCCTGTGCTTGAGCTGCCTTTCCTGCCCCACCAGTGGGACCAGGCTGGCCCATGCCCATGGCACTCCCCGATGCATGGTGTGGTCCCCGCTGCAGCCTGGTGGCCACAGGAGAGTCAGGGCGCTAGGGCGAGGGGAAGAGCTGCTGCCTTTCACTGCGCCTGGCACAAACATGGTCTGTGGGGTGAGCTTCATTTATAGATGCAATGACATTTGAACGTGCATTCATACTCCCAAGTTCAGTAAGCATACAGGAACAACCTGTCTTTGGGCTGAGGTTTTTTTCTCTTTTGGAAATTTCACAGTGCTCTTCTGAGTGTGGCTGCCTTTCAAAAGCATGAACTCTTGAGTGCAGAGGACTGGATTATACCCGCTGCAACCTGTCATTCCTAAGTGCAGTTGACCTCTTTCGCTCACTCCAATTCCAAAACACACGTCCTATTACTCAGTACTAAGTTTTTTTTTGGCACACAGTGTATAACAGATATGGTATATAGATAAAAAATAAAATACACGCATTCAGCTTTTCCTGGAGAGGTTTCAGATGTGATGAGTCTGCCACACGTCAGTTATTGAAAACAAATGCAACAAAAGAGCACCAAGATGGAAGAAAAATGACTTGATGCAGGACCTCGCCAATTTGTGACTGAAACCTGTAGCTCTTGCAGAAGCTTTAGCCCCGGTATGGAGGAGATGCTGTTTCAGCTTCCTTCCAGTGTGTCCATGTGCAGGCAGCTGGAGCCCTGCAGCCCTCCCACGAGCACCGGGACCTTCCCTCCCCACCTCCACCACTGCCTCCGGTTCTTCTTCTTCCCTGACATGTACCCTCCTCGCTCTTCCTCACGCTGCCGTTATTTTTCGCCCTTCCCTGCCTGACCTCTGCCTCCATGCTGTGCTCTCCTGCTTGGCACCTGCTTCCCCAATCCCTGCTGCGTTCAGCAGAGGGAAGAATGATGGGTGGAAAAACCCTACAAGCGGAGGGGAGCAACTGTGGGCTGACTGCTATGGGAACCGGCAGAAGCCATCAGGTCTCACAAGCTGTCTCTGCCGGTTAATGGGAACTTTGGATCAAACACAGACAGGACCTCCTAGGATCCTGTTCACAGGTGAGACTCCTCGTGCATGTTGAAGATGCTGTTTTGTCGAGTCGTTCGGTATCCTGAGCAATGCCAACAGACGTCGATTGCAGGGAGTGGGGACCAGGGTCCTGAAGGCTGAGGCTGCTTGCCGTTAGTCACCGAGGCGGTGGGAACCGCTGGGATTGCCACCACTGTAAAAAACATCACCAGAACAAACAACCTCCCCAAAATTGTTCCTCATCTTGCTCAGAAGAGTTGAGAACACACTGGTAGATATAAAGAGAAAATAAACAAGATTTTAATTGGAGTCATCATTATTCTGCCAAATCATGACATGTACTGCTTAATGGGTGTGTATTTTCCTTTGGATGAACGTGGCCATACGCTCCTTAAAATGTTCCTACATAAAATGAAAGCATAATATGCAATACAGCACGTTGAAGATGTATTGAAAATATTTACTACATTCTCCTTATGTAGACAGCGTTTGTTTAACCATCTTTATTCACAATAATTAACTGTTGCTATTGCTATTCTTTTTAGCACCAATTAAAAGTTGTTCTGTACTTCTTTTAAGCCACTCAGTGCTTAATACAAGTTTGTATCCTGCAGGCTCAAGTCTTGTGGAGACTCATGCATATGAATAATTCATAAACTGAGGAACAGTGGCTATTAACATAAGTAAAACTACTCGAAAGAGAAAAGTAGCTCACGCTTGAATTCTTTGCAGGAATTGACCTTGATTTGCTCTTCAGATCTAGACTGCCCTATTAGGAAGCTTTCTTGTCTGTTTTTTATTTATTTTATATAGGTAGGAAACATGGGTAAAAAAGGTCTCCAAACTCTACAAATCTTCTAAGTTAGACTGAACTTTCATGAAGGTTGTAACGCTGTGGACAGCATCATAAAGCAAAAGGTTCCTCTACCTCCCTCATTGCCTCAATGTTCAATAATTTCTGTATGGCTGTGAGGAGGCAGACAAAATGATTCAAATGCCATTAATGTTTACAGGACGGTTCTGTGAAGCCTTAAAAGCAGGCACCGATGTCAGTGAGGCTCAGCTGTCATCCTGTGCGTTTGCATTTGTAGTGTAAAAAGCAAATCCCTGATAAGAAATTATTGCATTCCTTGATTTTCCTTAAACAGAGAGAAAGCAGAGACAATTTTAAAGAGCAATGAAACTGCACTCAGCTGTTGCATTCACAAAGTGCCATACATTCATCTTGCTGTTAAACTGTAAAGAGCAAAGCTCTCCCTGCTTACAGTGAAATATAAACTGGATTACTTGTCATATCAGGAACGTGTCACTTTTTTCAGGGTGTTCAGCCTGATTATGAGTTCTGGCCATTTTATTTCAGAAAACCTCCACCAATTTCATGGATTTAAGTTGTAGTAGAAGTAATGGTGAGGTGATACAGCCTAAGGTCCCTTTTACTAGCTATGTGGTAAAGAAATGTAGAAAAAGGATGGCTCTAGCCCTCAGAAGTTAAAACTTTGCCAGTTGTAGTTGTGACTTGCACATTTTTAAGAAAAATCAGAAACAAAACAATTTTAAAACCTTTTTTTTTATTGAGTCATCTACCATCCTCTTACCATGTGAGGCAGCTGTAGCACCGGAGAGCAAGGCTCACTGCAGCTACTGGCTGCAGCATGAACACTCGCTCCCTTCTCTTGGAGCTGCCAGTTCATTAGCAGCGAGTTTATCAACTCTGCGTTACCACAGGCTTGTGAGCCCTCTGAATTTTTGATGATCTCCTCCCCCTAAGACGGCAAACCTGTAATTTTTTCTACACAAGCAACAGGACATGGGATTCAAGGGATGAAAAGTAAATTTCAGACTTTGATCAATGTCTTTGATGCAATTTAAGAAATTTCATGGACTAAAAAACACCCCAAAACTCCCTTAATTTCAGACAGGGAAGAGTATTCCTCACTATCCTGTCTGAGTTGCCCCTCAGCTGAGGACACGTTTTCAACACAGAAAGTGCAGAGTTGCCCAACTCTTCTCAGCTCCGTGCATGCGTGATTTTGTGTCTTCAGCTGGGTTGTGTGGGCAAAGCAGTGTCTGTGTCACCTCCTTCAGATTAACAAACCCAAATTATTTTTTTTTCTCTGTTGTCTCAGGAAACATTTGTAAACATTGCAGGACACAGGAATGCAGCCTGGGTTTTGTCTGTACCTTATCGAGATGTCCTGGCCACTAAGCTCTTGCGACGGCTCCCCGGTCACTGGCCGTCTTGCATCCCTGGCTGTGCAGCAGTCCTGCTCAGCAGGACGGGCGGAGGGGGCAGGTCTGCCCCTGCACACCCTGTTTCATGTCAACATCTTCACTTTGTGGAAGTGGCACTTCCTCCACAAGGCTTAGCAGGCAGGTACCTTAGCCAAACCACTGCTCCTCAAGTGCTGATGGGTCCGGATAAATGAGGAAGCAGCTCTCCAGTGTCACCAGGCTCTCTCATTGCCATTTCAGCTTTTCAGGACTTTCTTCTTCTTCCATTCAAAGTAGAGGCTTGATTCAAAGTAAAGGCACCACTGGTAATGTCCGCCTCAATGCTTAATCACGTTTCAGAATTTTTTTTTCCCTTCAATTCACATGGCCTGATAATAATTATGCTTCTGAGGCTAATAGCAGTTGTGCCTGTGTCCTGCACAGTCTGTCGTACTGTCTCAGGTTTCAGTAGAGATACACACAATGTTTCTTCAGTATTATTAGGAGGATATAAAAATTAAATCTAGCCCTGGTGCACTTCTGAGTCAAGATAACTGGTATCATTTTGAGCTTGTCTTGGATCATACCAACCCTCAGCCTTTGGAGTCTGGATGCCAAAGGGGCGAAGGTGCCCATGGGGAAGCCCTGATTCAGGCACCCAATCACTTATGGTACCCCTGCCCCATAAGCAGTGGTCCTAGATGGCTATGTACTTTCCGCATAGGCTCAAAGGTCTTTGATCGTGTGCTATAAATGCATCCTCAACACCCAGTTTAGCTAGTTGGGAACATATTGCTGGAGCCAGATAGGTCTGATGGTTAAGGAAGAGCAGAGCTTGTACCTTACAGGACTTACAGGTCCCTGGAACCTTGCTATCAGCTTGCTTTGTGCTTTTCTAGTGCAAAGCTGACCTTTTGAAGCTTCCCTCTCCCTTTGTGTTATGTTCCCTTGTACTTCAATCAGCACGGCTGGACGACAAGGAACAAGTGGGGCAGCCTTGTAAAGCATGAACCATCAGAGCGTAGGTACCTTGAATAAACAAACTGCAAGGAGAGAAATGAACCCTGACTGACTTCTTGCATCTCTTGACGAAAGCAGTATGTCCTGGCAGCCCGTGCGTCTCACAGCTCCAGAGGGATTAGCGTGGTGTTTACCTGCTCTTTCCCAGGCTGGGCAAATGCTTGATCTTGCTAATGTGTACACGAGTATTTGACAGTTGCCATAGCACAACAGGAACCTTTCCTTCTCTCTCGTTGTTTGTAACCTTTGAGGACTAACCAGCCAAGCTTTCTTACAGCATCAGAAATGCAGCCTATTTTAAATCAACTTCCAGGGCAAAAAGGGCTGCTTTCAAATGATCAGTCACTGACTGAGTTGGATATTCCTCCATCAGCAAGCTTCAGCTTTCTTTCGAGGGGAGGAAAGGGCTTTTCTGCTCCCAGAGAGCGGGGAACTGGTTGGCTTTTGG
Organism: Fulmarus glacialis; assembly: GCF_000690835.1. NCBI lineage: Eukaryota > Metazoa > Chordata > Aves > Procellariiformes > Procellariidae > Fulmarus > Fulmarus glacialis. The sequence continues at coordinate 14,865 of NW_009192865.1, forward strand.
GGAGCTTCGTGGAAGGAGCAGGAAGGTGGCACCGCTGTGCCTGCACCTGCAGCGGAGGAAGAGGGAAACAGTTCCCTCTCCTGTGGGACTGTTTGGGGCCTAGTTCACTGTTATTTCGTGCACGGTATTTAATACTTGTCTTCTGGTAGTGAGTAATGCTTCATTGTGTCCCTGGGCACTTTGTGGTATTTAACCACAATAAAAGCAAGATGCTGCCAAGAACATGCAGTGGGGGTTTGCAGAACAAAGTTAGGAAAGTTCCCTGGCGTATCACGGCTAGAATAATGGCGCACCTACAGCGCCAAGCAATGCACTGTGTATGTCACAGCAAGGGCCCATAGCACTGATGCCTGCATAATCCTTCTTTTTCTTCTTCATTTTATCTTCACTATGCCCATCTTCCTTCATATACTTGGACAGGCATATATTAAATGGGATTTATATGGGTTAAGTAGCAGAACTAATACCAGCTGATGTGATGGTT
>NW_009192865.1:15379-44930 GCF_000690835.1 Fulmarus glacialis
CATGTACCACGGTTGAATGCTTTCCCCTAGTCCACACCACCAACAGTCTCCCAGCGCATGGGTAGCATATTGGCTATGCGAAAGCAGGTAGCAGCCTGGGGAGCCCTCCGGGATCGTGTGGTGCTCCCTTCCCTCGCTGTGGGACGTGACCAGTGCTTCACACACAGGTGCTGACATGTCCAGTGTCAGAAAATTAAAACTGAGGAATGAAATAGGCCTTTGCTACCACTTTCACAGTTTGTGAAATGCTGATCGTAAAGAATGAATAATGCAAAAAAGTAAATAGTAAAAAAAATCTCCATCTGCTATTTCCAGTAAACGTTTAAATAAAGCCAGCGCTGGAAGAGGAAAGAGAATATTGCCAGTGGTAATAGCCCATGTTTTTAATGGCTCCACTTGTCTGGATCTTATTTTGCCTTGGCACTGTTGGTGTAACTTTACTTCTCAAACACTAGCATCAGCACTTAAAGTTATCAGGCTTTGAGGACTATCTGTTGAGATAAACTCAGCTTACCCAAAATGGCAACATTAACAGCATTGATGGAGCCTCAAATAGAATTGGCAACTCCTTTGCAGTGCTAAGTAAAGTAACAACAGAAAATTCACATCGTGGCTGGTCACTCCCTATGCAAACAAACTGAATTCCCACGGGCCCCTTTGCTTGTCTTAAAAGGTTTGGTGAATAGGAAACAGCAAGATATGTCCCTTTTCTGTCACAGCTAACAGTCATGTCCTGGTTTAACCCCTCGCTACCCCTTCATCCCCATTAAAAAATCTGGTATTAGTTTTTTTTAATTTGGGAGGGGAAAAAAAGAAAGGAGGACAGAGACCAGAATTGCTCCTGTTCAGAGTCTTTAATTTACCTCCTCACGTCATTGCTGCTTCTTCCCTGGGTTTGCACAATGGAGTTAAAAGCTTACATGAGTAGGAAGCCAGATACTGGTTATTCTGTGACTTGTCCAGAGGTACAAACTGAGATGAAGAGACCTTTCTGGGTATTGCTCAATGCCCTTGGTGAGTTGGAGGGTAAAACCTCTGGCCCGTTTTTATTCTTCAGGTTATACTTTTACTCAAAGGCTTTTATGTTTGTTTGCTTGTTTATCACATCGGAAATGGATGTATAGAAATTGCATGCTACAAAACAGGGAGGAGAGACGCGTTATATTCACACGGTAAAAGGAGAAGCAGGATTTCCCCTTTTCTCCTGGATTCCTAGAGCTCTGTCTTTCTTCAAGGAATTGCCTGTCCTACCTGACGTTAACCATAGTATGCATGGCAATATGCGTACTCATATTCCACTTCACCTGGAATAACCATAGGTATCCTATAAATACTTTACCAAGCAGCAAGCACCCAAACTGCTCAAGCTGCCTTTTCACAAGCTGTCTTATCACTGCCTGGGGCTCTGATACCTAAAGAAATGAATTAACTATTTAAATGGCATAATGATTTTGCAAAAGCTGGCTAGCAAGTTGTCACTATATAAATCCGGATTCATACTGCTCTGGCTTAAAGCTGAAACTGATCGTATTATCTATTTTCTATAGTACTTGATTAAATTAGTTTCTTTTCTTGTTTGTGAGACATTCACAAAGGACTCCTGTTTCCTCTCAGTCTGACTTCTGTCTAGGTGCCAGATAACTTACACAAACTAACCTGTTTGTGAACTGTTGATTTAGACTGGCAAACTAAGCTGCATGGCCTAGCTCCAAACTGCTGATTGGAAACTTCTCATACACGTCTCCTGTCACAATTAGCAACTAGCACGCTGAAGTTCATGTGCATACTCGCAGACAATGACCAATATCTCATTTCATGACTGCAGAGTGAGCTTGCCACTTGGCCCTTCCAGTACCGTGTAGGCTGTGCCAGTGTGGCCATTGTGAAAGTACAGCTTGTACTTGCCAAAACTGGTTTTATAGCTAACATTTACAGCTCACTCGAAAATAAAATACAAGTACACAACTTGTCTGCCTTTTCCAACTTTGCCTTTTGCCAACATAATTTTTTTTGAACTGAAGGATCATATCCTCTCAGAGACAACAGTGAAGCAACATTTCTAGTATAGACAGGGTTAGAAAACTCATTTACTAACAGACATTTGTACCTTGGCTGGCTTTAATGAAGTGACATGTCAAAACAATAAATATTAAAAGCTAGCACAAGGATTGATGGTAGAAGAAAGTTTTTTTCATTAGAAAGCATCAGAAAGCACTGTAGAGAAAGGACTTTCCTTGAACTCTATCGAAGTCTGTGCGTGAGGTCCGTGCGTGACTATGAATTTTAATTTATGAACTAAAGGGAGAAGATTGGTAGAGGCTCTTGGAGATCGTTGTTATTGATCAGAGAGAAGAAAAAAAGAAAGGAAGGAAAGTAAGGACATAGTAATGAGTAATGAAACAGCAGAAGCAGAACTGGGAGAAAGAATGATTTTTGTAAAAGTCATCAGATGATAGAAAGTATGGTCAATGAGTTTCCATGTAGGTGACTAGAAAATACCAGTGAGAACCAACTGAGAAATTGATGTACAAGAAGTTCAAGGAGTCCAGACAAGAAAATCTGGGAATTGGAAGTACTGTGCAGAATATAAAAATAAATACTGCAGGGAAAACCAAAACACAGTCGAATAGCAATAAGGATTTGATCTCTGGTATTGAAGCATTTATGCTGATGGGAGAAGAGAAACAAATAGCAGACTGCTGTAATCTCTTCAGTACTGGTGATGGTATAGAAAAAGATTCCTTAAGATTCCTAGAAAAGATATTAACAATACAGGAAGGTAAATACTAAAAAAAGACAATATCATTAAGGAAGGTTTTCAGTTCCCAGATATCAATTAGAGATGAAAATCAGATATCTGGTTTGATAGCCAAGAAATTTCCTCATCAGTTTGCAACTGAGAGACAAATTCCTAAACAAAGAAGGGATTTGTATCTGGTCTTGTTAGAACATGAGGCTATTGTAAAAGCGCTGGCCACAGAGGGTATTCTTGTTTCATGTGGAGTTAAATTAACTGGAAGGATCAACAAAAAGAGCCCATATTAAAGGTTTTCCAGTTTCAGAAGGGGAATCTGGAGGATACAGGAAGAGCTAATGAGTAAAGTCACTGGCGCTGAGCAGTTCGGAAAATTGAATGAGACTTGGATGTTAAAGAGAGAAAAAAAAGTGCTACTCAGAGCTTCATACCAAGAAAAGGAAAAAAACGTAAAGAAAGGTCCTAAAATTGTTTAGGTAGATAGCCACATAAAAAATATGTTGGAGGTAGGTAAAAAACCTAAACACAAGAAAAAAAGAGCTTTTCCAAAATTCAAGGTTACTCAGAGATCAATTCTAAAAGCTGAACCTGTAGCTCTACATAGCTATTCTGCAGTGCCTATCCCTGTATTATATGAAGTCTACGGATACCTTCGAAATTCACTGTGATCTTTAATACATTTAATGGATATTCTGTTATTCTCTTTCCAAAAAAATTTTGCTGGGTGATTAAATACATTTTAGACTCCTTTTCATCTTACAACACTTATTCAAAGTGTTTGAGTGTTTCTGTAGCTTCACTTTACCTCTTTCATCCCATAGATCTTGGAGAGAGCTCACTTCCACTGCCAGCGATGATGTTAGAGCATGCTTATGTTTATATATAGCTTGTCCCAGCTGTCTTTAACAAAATATGGTAGCCTTCTCCACCAACCAAATAGGAGGAGGGCAATCACTTGAAAAGGTGTACAGCCCCACTCAGCCATGAGCTCAGGTGGAACTAACCAGAACCCTCCACATTCCCTTTAAGTCTTTTCTCATCTTTGATCTGTTGCTGCCTTCTGGCTTTGCTATGTAATAAGCATTTAAATATTACTGCCTTTAAATATTACAGGTTCTGCTGCTTTTTCAACACTGGCCTGAAATTACTGAACAGAAAGATCACAGTAGCAATTTACACAAATGGTGGAAATGCAAGCTATAGTCCCCATTTTCTTTCATTTTCACCCATTGTTCAATAATTCATGTATACTCAAGATTTCAAATTACTTTCAAGTTCTATGACTGATAGGGTGTGGAGCTGTAACATGAATGTTTCATGACTTCCTTTCCAGTGAATTTGGAGAAAGTATCTCAAAACCTCAATTCCTTAGCATTTTGACAAAGATCCAGTGGCTGAGCTCAAATTTTACTTGAATTTAGCATGTGAATTCTGTCCATCTGCAAAAGCAAAAAGATTGTATTGTCATTTCACTTATCATTACCTTCCACTTACAAGGAGTGCTTCAGATGCATTTGGCTAGGCTCCCAATGCAAAGAAGGGCAAAATATAGCATGTGAAACATCAATTATTAAAATACAATATTCATTACAATGGATATAGTCACTAGGAAAGGCTAATGGCTCAGAGATACATGTTGGTCTTGATTTATAGATATTAACTCATATACTGATATTTAGACAGAATAAGTACTAGGTAGACAAGGAGTGGTATAAAAAAAGCACCCACCAAGGCTCAATGAAAAAAAGGAAAAGAAATGTGATTTATTAATATTTTATTCTCAGCCATTAGGGCTGCAAGGTTGAAAATCCATCCCTTAGGTTTTATCAAAAAGCCCTACCACTTTTGCATTGCACCGTCTTAAAAATCCTTTCCAATGTTTCGTTTCCCTCCTATTCTCTGCTTACTCCTAACACTGCCGTCCTCCTGCTTCCAAAGCTAGTGTGACTCTCCCTTTCTCAGGAAGACCCTCCTATGAAACTCATCTGCTATGTTACCGCTTTACTGATTTGTGCATACCCACAGCAACATTAGCCCTGCTCTCTAGCTGGGTCAGGCACCTTACAACTTTTACCAAAGGACTATGGTTTATGTTACGTACGTCTGCAAACCCCTGCATGCATACACACAGTCTACATCCACCCTTCACCAGCTAATGCAAACCCTCCCTCATTGCTCCAGCCTCTGATGGATCCCGGCCTTACCCACGAAGACAAACATCCCGAAAGGCAGCAGCCCGTGCAATGTCTTATCTCATGGAGTTTTATGCCGACTAGCCACAACAAGTCAGCATGTGAATGGCATTTCCCCAGAACTGTTGCAATGAAAGGCAAATCCGGGGACCTGGGATATGCAGTCCAGTTCCCAGAAGAGATTGCCTAAGGAAGGGAGGGAATCGTGGGTGTCATTTTTTTAAGAACAGGTTGGACAAATAACTAACAGGAGTGGCAGAGGCAGAGATAAATAAACCTGCCTTTGGGCAGGGGGAGGGAATCAAAGACGTGGTACACTCCCTTTCTCCTCTGCTTTCTATCATTTGTCTAGGTACACTGATTTTTGGCACCTTTCCTAAGGCTTCCCTTCATGCCCACGCTAATTTGGATGACGGACCAGCAGAGAGGTGCTGCAACAGGAATCGGGACGTGCAGGGCATATTTTCTCCTTCAGTATTGCCTCACTGTTTGACCTTGAGCTTCTCACATCCCGCCGTGATAGCCAAGACCGTGCATCTGCAAATAGAGCTCATGGTGATTTATCTGCTTCATAGTGCTAAGCTTTTGAATGACACTCGATATGCAAAAAACTCTTTTTTTTTGTTAAAAGATTAGTCACATGAAATAAGAAGAAAATAAATTCTACTTTATGTGAAGAATTACTACAGTAAAATGTGAAGAACGGTCACAGAAATGTATGCTTACACTGCGTAAAATCAGTCTGGGCTTTGTAGTGCTTTTCGTATTTTCTAATGGACACACCGATATCTTGTCCTACACATTTTACTTGTGTTGAAGTAACCTGCAGAAAACCTTCCTGAAATTGTGGGGAGACTCACAAGCAGTAGTGAACAACTGCCATTTCGATTAAATTCACCTCGGGTTGCAGCTAGCATCTCTGAAAAGCAAACTCAGAAAGCCTGGGTGGGAATGAGTTAATTAGAATGAGGTGATTTCTGGGCTGGGGTCCTGGCCCCACTCTCCAGCCCTGTCCCGCTCAAGTGAGCCCCCAGTGACTGCGATAATGCCTCCTCCTTCGCAGCCCGCTCATTTAGTCTTAATTCCTGAGTATTCAGAATATGCAGAACAAGGAACCTTGATAGTGCAGTCGCATTTTAAAGTGATTGACTTTTCTGCATATTTTTCATGATAAGGACTAAAATGTCTTTGAAAGTAATACAATTCCTCGTGGAGGGAAAAATGTTACCTTTCTCTAAGAAGAGAAAATTTTTGAAGAACTGGGAGAAATAAAAAGAAAAACCCGCACATGTATAAAACACTTTCAGATGAAAATGCAGCTATTGGCAGCCTTGGTAAAAAGCAGGGCTAGCAATCAGTAAGCAGAAACGTAAATTCAATAAACATGTCTGTGTGTACAAGCTGATAAAGAAGAACTGCTGTAACCTGGCTGTAAACAAGATTGTGCTTCAGGCTGAGCTAAGGGCAGAAGCAACTTATTTGCATTACTTTCTTCCTGTACAACCAAACATAACCCTTCCACGTTCACAAAATTTCAGCCTAACAGGATGAAATATATGTAGCAGTCCCACAAACTGCACAAGGAGAAAATGTGGTTGTATGGATTGTAGAAGACTGGATTTTCCCAGAGTATTTTCCTTTATGAATCCTCTCCTAAATGGATTAATCCACCCCGACACCCCCCACCCTCCCCATCGCACCGCTGCCTGCTAGACCACCACTGGACCACCGCTGGCCTCCGACCCCTCGTTCCCCTCTCCCCGCTCTGCGCTGGGAAGAACCTCACTCGAACGTTTCAGAAATAGCAAAATAAGGGTGTTTCCAAGTGGAAAGTGAAAAATGTGTGAACATCTGCTGCAACAGGAGCTCCGAGTCCCCCTGAGGTCTTCACCCGTTTCCATCCATTCACGTTAGCTGTGGACGTGGCCCAGGCCGTCCGCTAGCAAGCTCCTACCAAAGGAGGATTAAAAAGTATATTTATATTGTAGTGTCATGTTATAAATCTGAAACTTGGCTTGATTATTTTTGCAGAGCTGAATTATTTCATGTGTAAGTACTCTAGACTCAACATCCTCTCCCAGCAGGGTTGGACAGAGGGCACTACCTTGCACTGTGTCACTTCTAATTTCTCAAAGAGATATTAAGTGGGAATGAAAATTGTGACAAGCAGCGCAAACACCGTTCACCCCAAAGTCCATTATTTAAAGTAAATACCTCTTGCTGTTGATCAGTAGCTCCAGCACCCACTGTTAGCCAGCCTAGATGTCAGAGGCAGAGTTTATCTATTTTATCAGCTACATTTGGTCGCTCCAACCACGTAAGAATTTATGCTATAAAAAGACGTGCAATAAAAGCAAAGGGTGAGCGTGGAACAGAGGTCTGACACAAGCCTCCTACATATTCAAGTGGTACAGAAATCTAAAATCACCAAGATGTTTGTTTTCATTAAAATTTCAGTAACCTGAAACTGTTTGGGTTGTCTTCGGGTTTGCCTCTGGATAAGGCCAACATGACTGTAGATTCTTCTTCTTTTTATGCTTCCTTCATTCTGGTAAAATTAAATAATTCTTTGGTTTGACAAAAGAAATTGTTTTCTTTTAGTGTTCACTGTCATTTGTGTGTTTCTAAAACAGCAGATACCAAGCTCTGGTGGACCCATAATCAGAGGTGATAAAGAAGGCACTAAAGCCCCATGCACAATGTAATTAAAGCCTTGTCTGTCATGTTTTTTGTTGCATATTAATCTTCAGCCATGGTATTTTAATGTTGAAGGACGTAGCCTGTGCGAAAGCTTGACAATGGAAAATTTACTAATTGTGTCATGAGTCCTCCTGAGGAATAATGCACATAAAAAAGATGAAGTTTCTACAGTTACACTGAATCGGCTGTTTCTCCTCGTTAAAGGAAGGAATAACAAGCAAAGCTGGAGAGTAATGATTATTAAATTACTTTCCACCTTACCTTCAGTCAGTTTGTGGGTTTGGGAAATCAGCTATTTTCAATTCAAATTTCTCTGCACACATCTTCTGAAATGCAAATGCAATGCAAGTGCAATTCCAGATTTTGAATTTTGCATCCTGTTAAATATTTGGATCAGTCTTCTAGGCTCTGTTTTTGTCTATAAGTCCTAGTGATTACTCTAGCATAATGTCGTGGTTTAACCAACCACGCAGCCGCTCACTCACTCCCCCCCCGCCCAGTGGGACGGGGAGAGAATCGGAAGGGTAAGAGCGAGAAAAACTCGTGAGTTGAGATAAAGAGGGTTTAATAAAACAGAAAAGGGAGAATAATAATGATAATGATAAAATATACAAAATGAGTGATGCACAATGCAATTGCTCACCACCCGCGCTGACCGATAACCAGGTAGCGATCGGTACTTCCTGGATCACGCCTACCATTCATATACTGAGCATGACGTCACATGGTATGGAACCCCCCATTAGCCAGCTGAGCTGGCTGTCCTGATTATGTTCCCTCCCATCTTGTGTACCTAGCTCAGTCAGTAGGCATGGGAGCTGTCCTTGGACTAGGAGGGTACTTAGCAACAACTGAAAACATCAGTGTGTTATCAACATTCTCCTCATACTAAATCCAAAACACAGCACTAGCAAGAAATTTAACCCTATCCCAGCCGAAACCAGGACACATAATTACTGAACCTTGGTTTCATTTTGGTGTTTATAACTTGTTAGTTATCTGCAGATGGAAGTCCTCCCTGGTTCCTTTTGCATCTCTCTTTCCTTTGGTCCCTCATTCCAACAACTGAAGCCTGGAAAAATTTCCTTCTGAAATAGGAATAGAGATACCAATTTAATTTAATTCAGATGTCAAAACTATAGACCAGAAATATATGCCAGAAGATGTGTGATATTCAGGTAATTTTTCTTCCCTGGAGCGCTTCTGTCTCATTTAAAACATTCATTTAAAGCAAAAGCCTGAGGGCCCAGCCCATCTCGTGCACACTATACTGGGCTGAAAATGAAGCTCTTAACTAACAAGATACAACAAACCCTTGCTGCCAGAAAGCAGTATATCGTTGATGCCTGCATGTTTTGTAGCCTTAATCCAGCAATACATTGTACTGCAGGCAGATATTCCTATTTAAATGAGGCAACTCAGAAGGGAATGTGTTATTATTAAATATACATAGGAACAAAGAAACATCCTGACTGGTTTTTTTCAAGCACTTGTGTATAGGTATAATCCTATGATTGGTGTTTCTATACCCATGCACTAAAAGCCAAAGAGATTTTCACATTCGCAAGAGCCATCAGAGAACATCCAATTCCCCTCCATCCACCTGGATCTCATAAAAGCAGGAGAGTGATGACTGATCCCGGGCTAGCTCTTAGGCTAAAACAAGCTTGCTTACCCTTGGTAATGGCATTTTCAGTAACTGCAGGAGGAGTTCTATTAAAAAATATTTGGCCAAATAGACCAGATTTTCAGGCAGGTGTAAATCTAGATTAAAATCCTCTTTTAGAGCATCATCATTACCCAGTAAAAGGTATAGACCTACTTCCCACAACTGAAGGAAACATGTATCTGCTTTGCATCCACAAAATGTGGGGGTTTCAGTGTTCTCTCATCTTACTGTATTGTGACTCAGCTGAAGAGAGTTTTCAGTGTTTCCCTCTGGAAGCTGGCTCCCAGTGAGTCTTGAGCCCACTTCTTACACCTTTCATAACCAAGACTTCAATCCGTACATCCTGTTCTTTCCTTTAGCTTTCAAAGAGCAAAGCCTTTCTGATAGCAGTTTTCTGGGAAAGTGGGTAAGATTCACAGTGACCCACAGTGTGAATGTACCTGTAGATAATCACATGAAAGAGAAGAGAGACTTTCTTACCCGCAACCGCTCTCCTTGATGTGGTCCTGATGCGCACAGTCACAGCCCGCGCTCCTACTGGGCTTTCAGATCATGATGAATTTTGTGATTCTGCGTCTGGAGGAGCTGCCAGGATGCCCTGATCTGCCCCCGTGGCAGCCGCGGGAGGTAGGCGCAGAGGAGACAGCCTCAGGCATGGACCTGCAGTTACTGCCAGCTACAAAATCCTCCAGTTTACAGTACCCTGGGAAAGATCCCCCACTGCCTGAGTGCACATATGGCCAGCGCATCTCAAAGGATTGATAAAATAAACCTTCTTTGATGGACACTTTTATTCAACTTTCTTCATCAAAGACTAAAGATAGAGCATGAATACATGAGAAAGTTATATCAAGGTAATGAGCTGAAAATAAACTTGCTTTAAGGAGATGGATGTAGTTGTTTGATTATGCTCAGTCATCGTTTTCTAACCTTGATCTTAATTTCCCTTCACATCTCAAGTTGCTACTATATAAAATCATATTTACTTTCCTGAGCTCCCCACTGCTTTCAGCTTTCCAGGTTGCTTTATAATTTACTTTAATCCTCCTGTGGGTGAATCACCCTTCAGGCTAGCGTCTTCTGCCAGAAATTATTTTTGGGTCCTGGTGCACTTTATTGAACTGTGTTCTTCCCGAGAGTGACTGATGACCCTAGTAAAACTCAGAAGTGGTTTACAACCAGTAGAAAGTTTTCTATGACAGAGAAATAACTTTAAGCTCCACAAGGGCTTTGGAGGGCTCTAGCCAATACGGTTTAAGAACCAAACAACTTGGGAAAAAGCATGTAACACAAATATTGGGTCTCTTTAGCATCACTTGTACTCACAGGGTATTTCTGGGAATGATGCCAGCCAAGGGTGGCATATACACCCACCACAGCTGAGAGCAGAGTGCCAAGTGACTCCAGCTGGGGCTGGCTCAAGAGCTATAGCTCCTGCCAAATACCCTGTGAATAAAAGGCTGGCTGGGATCAGTCCAAACACCACTAGAAGACTCTGTGTAGGACTGACACTGTTGGAGAAAATTGTTGGAGAGACACAAGTAACAGTGCTTTTCTGGTTTTACCTTTTTCCATAAAAATCTTCTCCTCTGATGACCATTTCAGTCCACTATTCTCACAGGCAAGGAGTGGCTCAGAGGCACAGATCCTGTTTGAGCTTTGCTCAGGACCAGGTCTAATTCCCACAGCAAGACTGCTCCTGCCAGAATGACCCATGCTGGCTGTCAATCCATGTCCATCAACTGATTCACAACAGGTTGTTCAGTGACAGCAAACTATGTGAAGATCACTGCTCCCAATGGGCCTCTGTAAATGCAGTGCAGTCTGTCCTCTGGAGAAGAAACCTCAAGCTGGGACGGGTCGAGCAATGAAGGGTTTTAATTGAGCAGTGGGTCTTACTTCTTCTGATGGGGAGAGATGCTAAGGCACAGTGCAATGCTTCAGATGTGAGGATGTGGCCATACTGGCTGCAGGAGTTATGGGAGAAACTCACTCCTAGACTCTCTGTGGGCAGTGGTACAGGAGAGTAGGTTTTCTCTGTAGAGTTAAAATTCTTGGATACTGCAGAAAACTGTAGTTAATCTACAGAGCCCAGGATCTGTGATTCAGCCCACTTCTCTATTGAATCTATTGCAATGCTCAAACTTTTGCTAGAAGATTCCCATTATTGTGAAATAGCCCTGAGGTGATGAAGGGCATGAAAAGTTCAGAGGTCTTTGAATATAAGCAGGAGAAGTACCCTCAGACATGAGGTATCACAGGACACCTCTTACTTTTCCCTTTTCTCTAAAGCTAAGTTCCTTTTAGGGTCTCATTTTACATTTGAGTGAGATATGAATGAAATTTCTACAAATATCCACTGCCTTTGCCACTGGTAATTTAACATGACAGTCTGTAGTTACAAATAGCTCAGCTGACATGTGGTAAAAAGCCAAGCCCATGGCTCACATGAATCGATGGAAGTAGGCTGATCCCCACGTGCTGGGGAGTTTGCCCAACACCGGGCAACACTATCCTCCAGCTTTCACACCAGCAGGCAATCAGTTAACAGTCACCTCAGAGGCACCTGGAGAAGGAGCTGCATTTGAAAGTCTTCTTCAAACAACAGTAAATTATTTCATGGTATTGTGCTTTAAGCTCTAAAGAGCCTCTGCTTTTTTAAATGCCAAAATATAAAGCATAATCAGATAGTCTCCATATAGAGGAGTGGGTTATAAATAGAGTTGTGCCAAAGTGTTGACTCATAAGGCTTTTAAATGGCTTTTATTTACAGTCAGAAGATAATCTATAGAATAGACATTATTGTGACAGGACTTTCTACAGCGTTGTAACTAGCAAAATCATTTCAAGGATCGCATGCTTGGATCTCTATCAGTGCAGCGAGAAACCTGGGGTAAAGCTTTTTGGAAGCATTGGCATATCAGTAAGGTGCAGTTATTATGATATACAATGCACAGTATGCTACAATGAACAAGCTGTCTTACTGTTTATCTCACTTAAAGCCTCCCTACAATAATTGTTTCTTGGTAAATTACATCTTCATAATCTTTATTATATCTGTTCTCTTATAAAAAAATTTTCTCTCTTGCCCACTTGGCTGTTCTAGGCAATTCTCCTTTAGGTACATGCATACAAGAACTCTGCAAGATGTTTTTGTAACTATGAAAACCATTGTATTGCAGCTCGTCCTGCAGCTGACCAGCTGTGGAAGTGGTTCTGTCTCAAAAAATGGCTCATTCCACAACCAAACTTTTCTCTTCCTTTTCCAGTACTGTTTTGTCTCTACTTTTTAGGCACTGCATCCACTTTTTGAGTCCTGTCCTAGAGGAGCATGGCTTTCCAACCATGTGGGCGCAGAGAAGCAGTACTGTCTTATTCTGTTTCACTGCTTCCTCTTTTGTTGCTTTCCTTATTAAGTAAACAAAACACTTTCAAAAGATAGGAATTGAAATCCATAAAACTGTAAGTCAACAGAGAGATGTTTTTAATAGCACGCTGTGATATCTCTCCTCCCTTCCCCCATTAACCTTCCCCTCCTCTTTTCGCAACACATTACCTATTCTTTTTTTTCTTTCAGTGAGTGATAATCACCTTCTAATCTAGCATCCCCCATGCTATTTCTGAGGTTCAAACTGCCCAGCCGTTCTCAGTTGTCTTAAATGATTTACATATCTAATTAAATACAAAGTAGCTAGGATTTAGCTCTGAAGCTTGCTGCTTCTGTTTTATATCCAAAGAAGGACTTGTGTGCCTGAAAGCTTATCTACTTCTTTCAAATACAGAAGTTGTTCTCATAAAAGGTTATCCACCAGCCCTGTCGTGTTATATGTTTATAGTGGTAACAGGACGTGGAGGACAGAGACGGGAGCCAGAAGGAAAGTTCAGAGAAAGGAAAGTGTGAATGAGGTCTCTGAGGGGATGGAGTCCCACAGTGGCAATGTTTCTACTCACACTTTGCTTGATTATCTGGTTAGAATTAGCACTGATAAAATTACTCATCTAGTCTGTGTGGGATCATAAAATGTCAGAAGTGAAGAATAATAAACAAGCGTTTCAGTCCAGGGTTTTGCTCTTCACAGGTTTTTATCTGATGTCAGCAAAGCTTTAGCAAGTTCCAAGTTTATGAACTTTCCCCAGCAGAAAAATGTGTATTTTTATAATACTGACATCAAAATTCCTTCTGTAAGTGACTCAACTCCCCTATCTGAAGTTTCAGCGAGATAAAAGAAAATGGTCCTTTGTAAATGGCTATTTGGCATGCTTAAAGGACTTCTGTTTTCTTTTCCCTTTGGTAAGAAAATGTCCGCAGTAGAATAAGATAAACTTTTGAAGATGAAGATTATTTATGAATATGTACAAAACAACGATAGCAGACTGAGATCCTTCAAACTAAAAAAAAATAAAATAAGTTAGTTTTTCAGCCAACATGTTCATTGATAAAAATTGTACAATTTCCCTTTAAAAGGCTGAATATCTGTGGTAGCCATTCACTTTATTTTGGGTGTGCAGCAACAAGAAGAATCAGGTTTACATTTGCTGCATAAAATGGTGGACTAAATGTTCATAGACAATTCTACCTAAAAAAATTGCAGAAACGAAACCACAAAAAAATCCGCAAGCTTTAAAAAGCTCATTCTGACAAATTAGCTACAAAACCAGCTACCTGAAAATCGCTATTTTTGTATTTTTAAAATCATTGCATGGGACTACAGTCTCTTGACAGGGAAGAAAATGGGGTGGAAGTTACATGAAAGTTTAATGACATAATCAGCAAATCTTTATCCATTAAAAATACAAACTTTCAGGTCCAGTAAAGTTTCAACAGCATCAGAGAGTGGCTATAGGCAAGGGGGCAGCAGGGCAGCAAAAATGCTTGCAACCCTGCAAATAAAAACATTTCCCGTTAAGAAGGGAGGAATCGTGCATTTTAAGGAAGGACTTTCAGACGATGGATGCATGAGAGAAAGTGTGTTTACTCCTCTCCTTACAGCTAATGGCAAAATTGATATCAGGAAATAAATAATAATTTGTTTCCTGAAATGGATTGAATCAGCTCGGTGCTGGTTCTTCTATTAAGCCTCCACCCCTGCTCAGCACTTCGGATTCAGATGGCTAAGCAAAGCATTACAGGGTAATTAAGTTGCTCTTTCCTCTGCCAGAAAAGAAAGACCTCATTGTTCGAGTTTAAAGCTTCCTATTGCCTCCTTCCAGAGGCTGTGATATCTTCTTAAACATCCTGGTACAGGTAAAATTAAAGCCCTGAAGATTAGAAGAATCTTTAGTTCCCTGTTTATTGTCAGCGTTTGATTCGCCGTGTCCTGAGGCTACAGGGTAATTAAGTTGCTCTTTCCTCTGCCAGAAAAGAAAGACCTCATTGTTCGAGTTTAAAGCTTCCTATTGCCTCCTTCCAGAGGCTGTGATATCTTCTTAAACATCCTGGTACAGGTAAAATTAAAGCCCTGAAGATTAGAAGAATCTTTAGTTCCCTGTTTATTGTCAGCGTTTGATTCGCCGTGTCCTGAGGCTGGCTAGTCAGCTGTCAAAAGAAGAGGCTCTGGGTGTCTACTCCTCTGCTTCCTCCTTTGGAAACCTCTGTTGCCTCTTATATCTTTCCCATAACCACTTCAAAAGCCTTGTTCCTGGTTTTCAAGGTCAGTAGTTGGTCAGGGTTCAAATATACTAACATGAATAGTTTTGCCAGTGTGATTTCCCAGAGCTTTGTTTCCTACTGTCTGATGTGTCCCCACTGTCTGATGTGCCCCCAACAGCAAGGTCTCGTACCTCCCTTCCCTCCACCATAATCCCATCCCAGACAGTCCCTCCTCATGTCTCTCTTTCTCGGTGTCACAGAACCCATCCTCCATCCCCAACAAAGTCCTCAGCTCCCCAAACACCAGTGTGGCAAAAGGCAGCTCATGCCGTGACCAGGTCTGAGTTTGGCGTGTGCCGGCCAGTTGGCCGGTCAGTCTGTGGTGATGGTGGTGGCCAGCCAAGGGGCCAAACCCCTGCCCTGCCTCCTGCACTGGCTACTGCCCAGCATCCCACCCCAGATCTCCTCCACACACCAGCCAGACGTGCAGGAACAGAGGATCAGGAGACTTCTCGCCCCCTGTCAACTGCCATGGCCAGAGAGCAGTGGCATTTTCATCCATTTCTTCTCTTTTAGTAATCAACCTAGAAGCGGGTTCTGATTTGAACAGCCTTCAGCGGGAATGTGGTAAAATGACCTGTGCAGGAACTGTTCACAATATGGAAATTAAGATGTCTACCATTAGTTTCCGGGGTTAATAACCCACTGCAATGAATGGGGGAGGTACCAGCTTGCAGAGTGACTGTTTGTAGATACTTGCTTGAGATTTCAGACAGAAAAGCTGGTTTGACCTATTTTTGAAAGTGTAAGAATATTATCATGCTGTCAGACAGAAAAAATGAATGGAATATATATTAAAAGAGACGTAGAATATACATAAAAAGAAGATGTAACAAACGCTGAGAAATGCTATGAAATAAAAACAAGATAGTTTTACCATAATTACATAAATTACTTAGTGGGTGACTTTTATTTTGTGATCTGTCCTGGACCAAGCGAGCCATTTGACTCAGACTGTTGGATCATTCTCCAGTCTTCAGATGTCCGGCTCACTGTCACATATTTGTCACACATGACATATTTGGTCACTGCAAAAATGCTCAGACAGGTGAGAGGTGCTTTTTCCTGATTATGGATTCTTTGCAGATGTAAAAGGCTCCAGTCTGAGCAGGGCTTGGACATTGAACTTCAGGTTTTGGGAAAAGCAAAATTAGCAAACTGGTGACTGTTATTTTATTTCTTGGTAAAAAATACTTTCATAGAAAAGTAATTATTGTATGCTCATATTTAGATTTAAATGTATTTCTGATGTAATGTCATTTGAAAAATAAAGGTCTACATTACATTGGAAATAATTCATAAGAAAAATGTGTTTTTAAAGGAGTATGTAGAACTTTAAAAGCCTTTAAGGCTAGTTAATTCAAAATTCCTTGATTTTTTAGATGAAAACAGTTTTTAAAACAGCTTTTAAGACTTTCCATATATTTCTAAATATTTTGACATACACTGCATTTTTCCATTACTCTCATTTCTTTCTCCTGAGGCTCGAGAGTTCTGTGTAAGAGCTAGGCAAATTAAACCTTAGCCCAATTGATTAAAAAAAAAATAGTTCTTTGTAATATTACTGTATCCAAAAAAGCCTGCAAAGATATAATTGTAACTTCTGTTGGCAAGCATCATTTGAAGTACCTAAGTGAAATATGAACATGTTTTCATCCCTGTTAATTATTTTGGAATATGAAAATCAGGAAGAATTGCATGTTATTTTACGTTCATTTCTGCGTGATTCACGTTTTCAAATTAAGCATTTGAAAGCCTTGCTCAGTTTCCAGTTCCCCTTGTCTAAGTACTACACAATCCCAATACAGTTCCTATCCTGAAAAATTCAAAAGGAAGAAGATGATACAAAATGGTGAGAGTGCATAATCCTGTGAATGTCTCTCTCATTTCCCGAATGAAATATCGAGCTTCACGGGTAAGTAAATTATCACTAGGTTTTAATCCATCAAAGCAATGCAAGTTTGAAAGCTGCAGCGGCGCGGGATGGTTGCAGGAGCCGGGGTGTTGGAGGGGAGGAGGGAGGACACCTTGCTCTGCCCTCAGTGCAGCAGCAGCTCCCCTGGGAGCTGGCAAAGCAATTAGAGCAAGACGAACTTGGGGGCTATCCGGGGGCTCCGGTGGAGGCAGAGGACAAGGGACACTTGCGCTGTGCAGACTCCTTTTCATAATTCACTGCACTAATTTCAGCCTTGCCAGCCCAGGTGTGAGTGATGGGCTACGAACCCCAGGTGCAGACCTCTGCTACCAGTGCCCTCTGGCAGAAAATCGAAGAGGCAAAGAAGGGCAACCTCTTACATCAGCTGTCGCTTGTGCGTGCAATGCCGAAAAGGCAGTGCAATGTACAGAGGATGGGTGCTGCATAACGCTTGATGGTCCTGGGATCTTTCTTCTAGATCTGCCTGTTTTGTTGTGTCACTTGGAATGAATTTCTTCCTTTTTCCCGTAGTTTACCTCATCCTTCAAACTATAAATTCCTCAGTGCACTTACTGTCTGTCATCAGGTACCTGCGCAGAGCCTAAGACAACCAGCCCCAAATATCCTCCCGTCCCATCCCAGCCACCACCACCCTGACCTGCAGGTACCAGCAGGGCTGGGCAGCCATTCTATAGCTCTACTGCCTTTATTTCTTATCCCACCACACCACGGAGATCATATATTTGTGACCTGCTGAGGCAGCAAAGGATTCATATATGACAGAAGTTTAATAGGTGGAAAACCACACAAATGCAAAGCACACAGAAAACAAACTGCACAAATGCAAATTAATTTTGGATCCCAGGACACTATCTTGATACAAACTATGGCATGAAGTGCTTCTGCAGCCTTTTCTGAGGTGGCTCCTTCAACCATCTGTGCTGTGTATAATCATTTATTAACATTTGGTGAAAGTCTGCAGGGAAATGTGAAATTAAAAGTCACCCTGGCTGGGATGCACTGTTGAGAAAACATGGTTTTGAATTTCAAATAAAGCTTGTAGGACTACAGAAGACTCATATAAGCAATTCCCATATTAGAGGGCATCTTCCAGGAAAGCAATTAACATTCCACCTCCTGTACCTCCACCACTGGAGAATTCGGATGCTGACAACTGTTGACATGTCTGTCTTTACTTCATTTCCCCCTTGCACATCCAGCTCCCAGACATGAGTGCTGTTTTCTCAACTCCAGCCCTTTTATTAGTGATAATAACAATGCTTCGGCAAGAGCAATTACAAAGCAGCCTCTTGAGAGACTTGGCAGTCATTTCCCCTCACGCTAAATATGTCAGGATCTGTCTCACCTACAATTTGACCAAAAAGTAGTTTAAAAGCTTTCCCACAGTGATAAATAGTTCTGTCTCTATCATTTAGCAGACATCAGGACAGTGATGGGGAGGCTGCTCACAGGCTCGGCAGGGCAGCCACGCACCAAATCCGGCATGGGCTGGCGTCAGCGTCGGACGGGGGCTCTGACGGTGCCTCCCGGCAGGACGAGGACCGTGCCTGTGTGCTGGGGGGAAAAAGATAGAGACATTTTCCGTAGGTACTTTCCATACCACACATTTCTCAGGATGGTGTCCCAGACTGAACTTAGAATTTTTTTGTGATCGCTATGCTCATAAAATTAAAAAAATGCACCATCTTAGAAATGAAAAGTATGAAGTGACCAGTACCTTATTTTTAAAGACTCAAACAAGAAAAACCAAAAAAGCTGCTTATGTTAAACAATGGATAAGGAGGGGCAAGGATCATGCATCATATTATTTCCAAACAGGTGCTTTAATAGGCCATACTTTTTTCAGGTCAATGGACAGTTCTGAACAAAATGCAAGGCCTGGTGCTGAATAACAATTTACTGGTGTGAGAAAGATCTTTCCAAATAAATAAGACAAATGAGTGCTGAAAAATACAATTTTAGTTAGCTGAATAAAATTATACATACCAGTTATGTTTTTCCTATGTTAGATTCTTAAAAAGAGCTCTGGAAATATTGTCTCAAAAATTTATTTTAGGAAGAAAAAGGATTTAGTTCTCCAATTCTAGGCTATATTACAGATTTATGGGGACACTTGACCAAGACACAGTTATTATTTTGAAAGTAAGATTCATCTTCTCCAGTACTTACCCTTCTTGTACTAGCAGGATCTTTCCTTGTCCTTCTCTCCTTTCCCCACACACACCACCAGTCATTTTAATTAAATTGCCAAGGTTTTTCCTCTTCCTTTCTCTAAACTCTGCTATGTGAGTGAGCTTACCCAGAATCAGATTAAGCACCAGAATATATTTGAGTAAACAGCATTTATTCTCGACCTTCATCTCCCTGTCCACTGTTACAAACCAATCCTTCATTCCCTTAAGGCAGCATCTGAGGAAGAAGCCTCTGTATATAAAAGTCTTCCAATTCATGCAGACTCCAAGGGATAAGCTGTCAAAACAATGCATTGAAGGGGGTACATCCCATAATACTCATGTCTATTCACACCACAGCAAGGTTTATATTCTACGCGCTGCTCAAATGCCAATTCTGAATCTTGTTTTCTCTTTCAAAAAGTAGAATTTAGGTATTTTAACTCATTACCTGATAACGTTTTAGCTACCCAGAAAATGCAACGGTAGAGGCACCCATAAATTTGAATAAAAGGCTCACAGACATGTGGGACATCCTTTATCATCCTCAGCAGATCAAGCAGCTTCCACTGAACTCGGCCTCCTGTTCATCTTAAACATCAAAAGGTCTACCTGGACCATGTTTAACAACAAGAGTTTGGCCTTTCCTTTGTCTCCACAAAGCTTTGCACTGTCTTTTACGTGCTATCACAACTAGGACAAATTGTCAAACCCGGAGCACTTACTAACATTTTTGTGAGCTAGAGTAGCTGCATTTTGCCCTGATTTTATAGAATCATAGAATCATAGAATCATTTAGGTTGGAAAAGACCCTTAAGATCATCAAGTCCAACAATTAACCTAACACTACCAAGTCCATTGCTAAACCATGTCCCTAAGTGCCACATCTACGCGTCTTTTAAATACCTCCAGGGATGGTGACTCAACCACTTCCCTGGGCAGCCTGTTCCAACGCTTGGTAACTCTGTTGGTGAGGAAATTTTTCCTAATCCAATCTAAACCTCCCCTGGCGCAACTTGACGCCATTTCCTCTTGTCCTATCGCTTGTTACTTGGGAGAAGAGACCAACACCCACCTCTCTGCAACCTCCTTTCAGGTAGGCTGTGGGGTTTTTTGTGCGTATCGGTGGGTTTCCTGGAAGACAGAAGGGCAAGTTAGCCTTTGCTTGATAAAATTCTGAAAACCCAACAGAACCAGCTGTATCTTCTACTCATCAGAGAAACTTGCAACTTAAGAGTAATCTGTTACGGTCATATATGGACTGAAGTACCTTAGCATTACCCTCGCTCACCCTCACAGCCTTTCCCCAAATACACACTGTGGTTATCTCTATAATGGCAAATTAGATGGTCCCAGGCTTTGCAACTCATTTGCCTGCACTGTTTGAACAGTGCCTGCCATGCGGGTCCTGGTCTACTTGCAACCTCCCGAACCATCTTGGGGTATGGTTTGGCAGCTGGCCTGCCCCAGAGCAAGCTGCATGTCGTCCCCATGGGATGGCAGTTCAATGCCTGGGCTGCCTTAGCAGGTCAGCCCCAATGCTGGGCAACTCCAGCACATTTAATTTACTCGAATAGATGAAGCCTGTGGGTTCAAATCTCTTCTCTCTGGTTTTGTACCTGTATAATTTGACATATGAGATTATGTTATAACACAGAGAAAGTTCAGATCCTTCCAGTCCTCTGGAGCAACACCAGTGTCTCTCTTCAAGAAAGGAGTTAGACCTGGTGCCCTGGAAGTTGCACACCAAAAATGTGTTAGCCTCAGCCGCTGAAATATTCCGTGGCTGTTCTACTTTGCCTCATAGGTTAGTCAACTCCTAGCATCAATGGGTATAAAAGCTTCATAGCATCACTCTGTGCTGAACCCAATTAATTGCCGACACAGACCATGATTTTGGCCCTAAACTTAATGAATTCTTATGAATTCATAAAGGTAATTGAGAAGAAGGAGGACTCTTCCTTTAATCTTTTTTACAACTTGGTGCATTGAGGAAGACACAATCCAGAGCGGTGAAGCCATCAAAGGAAAGGATGCTTCCTGTCGTAAGTCAGGAGTGAGTTAAACCCCAGGTTTTTGAAACCTCTAGTCAAAAGGAAAGGTGCCAATGAAGCAGCAGCCACCACAGGACAGCTGCAGCCCCGGCTCTCTCCGGTTACCAGCCTGTTACCCAGCTGCGCGCCCTGCCTCGTCACACCGAGCACTGGACCCGGGAACGCTGGCTGTGCTCGCACAGGTCCGCAGCACCCTCTGAAACAGAGCTATACCTGTAGCTCCCCTGTGCCAGCACTGCAGACCCGCGTGCCCCAGTGACACCCCTGTGCCCCAGTGACGACACCCCCGTGCCCCAGTGACACCCCTGTGCCAGCACTGCCTCTCTCCCCACACTCCAGCATCTGTCACAGAAGTGACAGTGTCACTGAA
The DNA here is from genome assembly GCF_000690835.1 of Fulmarus glacialis. Taxonomy (NCBI): domain Eukaryota; kingdom Metazoa; phylum Chordata; class Aves; order Procellariiformes; family Procellariidae; genus Fulmarus; species Fulmarus glacialis. The sequence continues at coordinate 36,877 of NW_009192865.1, forward strand.
GGTAAATCTGTTTCCTGCCATGCCACTCTCCCTTCACAGCTCTTCAAAAACATTTTTTAATCCTGAAGCTTTTATTTATTTATACAAAAGAAAGCTGATCTCACTGAGCTGTAGAGTTCCTGGGGGCATATAATGACATCCTGATGACTGCAACCTGTGAAAGTGCCTCTACTTGTTTAATTTTAACCACATGAACTGCCCAGCTGAAGTCAATGAGACTACACTCTGGGCATCTGTTATTTCAGGGATAGCTACTACATCTGGAGCATGCACACTTGTTTAGATGAGAGAACTAGTATTTTTCTTGTGTGGTAGAGCAAAGTATCTGGTGTGCCCATGTACAAAAAGGAATACTTTTTGCAGTGACTGTTTTCAGTTGATCTTTAAGGCTGGTTGTTCGATATAACACCAAAGCCCAAAATGGGTGGTAGCAAGTTATACCACACTAGGGAAAAAACTAGAAGACAACTGTGGTCTTTCTACCATGACTCACTTTGGAGTCACCACCAGCCAGAGAGGTGGACCTGGGGACATTTTCCATATTCAGATGAGTGCAGAGATTATAACTGTTCCTCTAGCCTCTTAAAAAAATCCCATGCAATTTAGAATAGGTTAGTTCAATTCAGTGGATACAAATTGACTAATAATAGGAACCCTGGGCTGTGAGTCCTTCCAAATGTTCTAAAACAAATACCTTTTTCTCCCTGTGTAATGGTATCACATCCAGAAGAGTGAAGAAGTGCTACTGGTGACAAGGGCAAGACAGTAGCACAAATACATTGGCTCCGCAACCTCCACATCATTATATATTGGCACAATCTGGTACTCTATATAAGGTCTGAGAACCATTGGAGCAAGCTGCAGTTGTACTTTTTGTTGTCATATACCTTTTCCCAGATCTACTGTATGTCATGTAAATATAGTTTGAGTTATCCAGGCTAGCTTTTCATCTAAATGGTGTAGAAATTGAGTATTGTAGGCATTTTTTAAAATGGCAAGAGTAAAATGACTGTATCTGCTAGATATTGTTATTGCTCCATTTACCATCCACAAAATGATTTCCACTTTTATATAATCATTCAACTTTTATGACCCTGCTGTCATTGTAGAAGTAACACACTGCTATTTTCTATTATGCATTATTTCTAGCTATATGAAATAAGCAGCAGTTAGATGGTCCTTTTCCTGTACTGCTCCTTTCCTATGAACTGTTTTTAAACTTCTACAGCAAACCCCATTGTCAGGTACTCAGTCACCTCTCAGAAAACAGCGTTGGGTTAGTTAAGGATACTACAGATTCGGAAGTGTTAGCAATAGACAACAGCCAGTAAACACAGACGTCACTTTTGCTGTAGGAATTTCATGCTCTACTGATATATACTTTATTAAAGCCCAAGGCTAATAGATCACATCTTAAGTGCTAGATTATGGTGGAATTCTATGTTCAGGTCAAACCCCTGCCATCCTGCGCTCCCCTGCGTGAAGACCTTGCCTTCTGTAATCTTTATGTCCATTCTTTGAGTCTTCACCTAAAACCTGTCTTTGATAAGTTTCTCACCTGTACTTACAGTGGAATTTTCTTTTATTTTATTTTAATTTTGCTCAGGAGTGTTGCTCAGGAGAATTTCTGAAAGTTTCATTAAAAAAAAAGATCTCCAGGTAGTCTGGAGAAAGACGCATGCAGGCAATCTTAACTTAATGAAAACAAGTGTGCTTATACCAGAGGGAGACAGACGTATGGCAGTATCCCTGCCAGATTTCTGAGTGTCCTCTCTAAGCATCCATTACTGGCCCCTACCAGCAGCAGGACACGGGGATACTTGGATCTTTGGTCTGATCAAGTGTTGTCCTTCGTGTGGTTTTATTACACCCATTTTCATCTGCTGCTTCTCCTACAACACATCCTTCTCCTGTGTTCATTAAATTAAGCCTTCTACTTTCACACAGCAGATCACTTATGTGTAACTTATACCACCATTATACATCACCTATGAATTTGGCCTGGTTTTCATCCTACTTAATTATGGGCTATATTAGACATCAATTTTTCAGTATCTTCTAGGAGAAACAAGAAAATCTCCTTAACTATCTGACATCATGATACGATTTGTATGTGTCTGCACCCTATTTAAAGGTGCATATTGCCCTTGTATGTAAAAAAAAAGAATAAATGGAGTCTTGGTGGTCAAATCTTCTAGTTAGGTTTCAGCTAAAGAAAAGTGAGCAATTAACTATCCAAAGAATGTCATTAATAACCCTGGTCAAATAAACCATGATTAGCAAACTGACAGCTCCTGGCATTCTTCTTTACTTTCTTGTAGTGTATACTCACTCAGAATGTCTTTAAAGACATAAATGGCCTGTGCCTTTTACCATCTAAAGATCCTCTGTTTGCTGCAGGATTTTCTCAGCTAGCAGACCTAAATTTAAAGAATTATGGAGAGCTGAAAATTGAATGGTATGGGAAAAAAACCCACACTATGCTGACAGCACTTTAGGACCTTTAGCACATCACTATGAAACCCAGCTAAACAAATAGCCAGACACAAAGCATCAGCTATTTTTTTGTTTGTTTGGTTGGTTTTTTGTTAAAAAATACAATTTCTCAAGATGAACAAAATATATAGAGAGAAATTGTGAAGACGGAAGCATAAATATTAGCTCAAGGAAGCAAGATGTAATGCATTTTACATAATATACGAGATATTGTACTCTGTATTATGTGGACTTCTGAAAGAGTTTTGGCGGTATGAGGAATCCAGGACCAGAGTAGCCTGGAGAGAAAAGGCTGAGCTTAAGGCCAAATGTAAAATAATCATTGACTGTACATGCACTTAGTGTAATCAGGCAGCTAAAATCTATCCTTGCATTAAAGAGCCGAGCCCTATTAGATATATAAGCAAACCAAAAAGGACCAAACATTGCTCACTGTGTGAGCAGCCCTGCTGCATCCCAGTGGTTCCTCCCCTTGAACCCGTCTCATGATGAAACTGAGGAAGCAGCTGGAAAAAAGCCCTTTCAGCAAAGGGACAGAAATTTAAGCCTTGATGGTGGAGACATCACAGAGAGAAGAGAGAAAGAGTCCCATGCTCGCTGCCAGGGCAACATTATCTAAAAATGTGTATAACCAGAATAAACATCAAATTTCTGATTCTTCTAAGCCTGCCACAAGCCAAGGCACAGGAGCACAAACTGCTCTGTTAGATCCACTGTCAGGCCCTCATGAAGAAAAAGAAGAAATATCTCAAGTCCTTTTTCACGTCCACTAACAGTTGGCTGTGGATCCGTTGGTTATAAAGAAAGCTTATGCAGGAGCAGCCCTCAATCCCCTTCATTTTTGTGACACAGCCACTGAACAATGTGGCTTTTCCTAGGTGTTCCTAGGAAAAGAGTGTGATCCTTTTAAATTCCCAAACACAGTTGTGTTTTTTCTGTGAGTAGTTCTGTATCTTGCTGACAACCAAGCAGAGTGACAGGGTACCTTCCAGAAACACAAAGCCTGGAGATCTTCTCTTAGGACCTCTCTTTATGAGGAGGTGGTCCTCACGACAAGTTATGTTGATTCTCAGGTGGTCAATTTGTTCAAAAAGTTCTTTGTCTCATTTAGCTTAGTGAAATTTGGAAATGAATGAAGTCAATATGCACAAAGCTCACAGGGTATATCAGCACAGACCAGCACCTTAACTCATGCTCAGTGCTGCAATAATGTGCTTACACGACTTCGAGAGTACAGCTAGTCCATGTCTGCCCAAACCAAGCACGGACAGGGAGAACAAGGTGCCACTGACCCCATCAGTTCAGACATGCCCAGGATAGGGAACAAGACTGTCCAAATTGAGAGACCCTTATTTTGCTATTTGCACTGCAAATTCACACTTTGGTATGCTATAGAATACCTTTTCCATGCAGGCATACCCTTAGACGGAGCGAAAAACACTCGAGAGGACTTCCAAGCTGGTCAGCCATGGCTGAAAACACGAGGCAGAGAAGGATGTAGGCAGTAGATTTGAAAGCCCCCACCTAAACAGTATTATTATTATTTTAATACCGACACAGTCCACAGGCTGCAAGACTGCGTAAGAACTGAAAATTGCCAGTTTTTCTGTTCTAAAATCAGGATAATCCAGGACAAAAAAAAATAACATCAACAATCATTATACTGTTGTTATGGTTATTTGCTGAAACTTCTTATCTTCCCTGACCCTTTTTTTTTTTTCAGAAATTCAGGGCAGGAACGTGCTAATCGTGCCTGTGACTTTACCCTGGGTGAACCTGGCAGCAGTATCAGCCAAGGACATATTACAAAATTGCCAAAAGTCCTGACCAAAGGGTGAAGTGTAGTTGCATGACAGGAGCAGTGGTGTGGGAGCAGGGTGTGACTCAAGAGACTTCCTGGCACACCAACAGGGCTACGCCCAGCATCATCCTCCACACACTTCTCCACGCATTCTCCTAAAGCAGGCATATTGCCAGAAAAAGCTGCAGATGTTTGCATAGAAGCCCATCACCTGGGCAATCCTGATGCAGTAGAAGAGGTATTACAAGGCACATTCATCTCGTAATAAAACAGATGTCACCAGCAAGCAATAGGGGAGCAGAGGGGAATGACACAGGAGGACCAGTTCAAATGTAGACGTCTATAGTGTTGATGTCACACTGGGACGGAGTTCCTTAAGCATAGGCATCTGGTGCCATTTGAGTCACAACAGGATGTATAAACTGGCCTCATGGAGCCATCAAACATGGCACATATTCTATAGTGCACCAATGTCCTTCCAGATCAGCAGCTGGAGATCCCATGGGTTAACCCTGAAGCATCTCAAATGGCGCAGGAGGCCTACATTTAAGCAGCTAAACTCAGGTGGACTTTAGGATGACCTACACGATTCTCTAGTGGTTGTGTTGACTAGATCTCCATTGACCGCGGTGCAGTTTAGACTTATTGCACCTACATGGAGAAACTTAATATTTTGTCTTATGCTGAACCTTACCGGTACCGTTAGGTGAAACGAATCCAGCCATGGAGTCGGTGTATATGGATACATAATAGATTACTTAAAATGTATGAATCGTAGGATTTCGGACTCTCCTGGTCTGAAGGCTCACTGCAGCACAATGGAGATGTGGGCAAAGATTAAGTGATGCTTTTTCCCCTCAGCTTACATGCCAAGTTTTGAAGATTTAAGATCAAACACACAGCCCCTGTTCAGAAAGAGCTAGTTTACAGATCTGCCTTGACAACATAATATACCTTAAGTGGGCTTTGCACAAGCCCATCAGATATTATTTCTGCTGGTTGCATTCCAGCAGAGCACTGCATGGATAAATAGCTCAAAGGAAGCATTGTTCAAAAGGAGTGTTCAGCACCTTCTACTAACCTCAGCTACTTTGATACAGTTAAGTGATAAAATGATTAAAGCCAATTGCAATATTTTAAGATAAAAAAAAGCTAAGTGTCAACGGAGTTTTCCCCCTTTTACCCTTATTCCTTTCCAATCCGCACTTGGGAGAACTCCTTGTACTTGACAAAAACGCATTGTTTCTGCTGGCTCGTGAGAAAGCTGGGATCAGGCCCTAATTAAGGCGGCGTTGTCACGGAGCCTGTGTGTGTTCTCAGTGACCACAGACCAAATGGCCACAACCTGCTCTACGAACAGTGCACTAAAGGCTAAAGATGACCAACTTAGCATTCCTCTCCTTGCAAGTAAAACGTAACGTCAGTGACTTCTTACACTGAAGTTAAAATTTCCCATATCATTTTTTTAAACTAGATCTGTTCCCAGGAATGAATGCTCTAATTGAAAGGAGTGAAGAAACCACCAGGAGGGTGAACTGGATTGCCGCTGTACTGGGTGGGGAGTCCCTGGCAGCACCCTGCTTCCAGGAGCAGAGCGGGAACGAAGCTGCTGCGGTCTCTGGAAGGGCTCTGAAGACGCTCTCCCTTCAGCACAGCGCGCACACGCATAAACACACGTGTCCACAACCACGTGTTTGGAGAAGGGGGACCAGCTCTGTTAGGCAGCCTGAAATGAGAGGCTGGAGCTCAGTTTCTTGCTACCATCTTGGGGAAAGTCAGGCCAGAACCTGCTGCTCTGGGGAACACATGGGTAAGGCCAGCAGATAGCGCAGCACGAGAGGAGCACGTCCACCCGCCTGCCACCCGGACTGGACCAGGTCCCATCGACTGCCCGTTAGTAGCTGGGATGTACAGTGCTCTGGTCTACTTTTATCAAATAGGATCCAGTCCAGGACATCTGAGATCACTCTAAAGTGCAAATCAAAGTGCAGTAAAAGGAGATGATCAGGAGACTGGGTTGAAAAACCCTCGCCTGAACTGAATTAAAATTGTTGTAGGCACACCAGTGGATTACCTCTGTAACTGAGCTCTGTGTGCGTGAGGGCTCTTCTTGCCCTTAGCCATCGGATATGGCTCTTTTCAGACTCCACGTTACTATTTAAAAATCAAAAAGCCATTTTCACAGCAATCTTTGCACTAATCTGTATGTATTTTTCAATATAGATGCTATCTGTTCTTGGAGGGTTCCGGTTTTAAACACTGCAACCAAGACACAACTGGTTATTTTTGTTCAGAGAGAGAAAGCGATGATTTCTGTTGCAGCATGAGACTCTCCCTGCGGAGCAGGATCCCGGTGGAGGACTCCACGTGTCCCGGCCGGGTGGCACGGAGCACAAGCTGGTCCGTGACATGGCAGCGATAGCGGCCAGCTGTTCTCCGCGGGGGAGCGGGGGAGCATCTGCTCTCCTGGAACAGCCGAGAGACACGGAAAGGGGAGAGCGAGCCAGGGCCCCAGCTGGGGAGCCATAAGCACAGAGGGGAAAGCAAATGCTTCTCATCAGGCCCCAATTAGCACAAGCGTGATGAGGGAGGCCGCTTCCCCCGCAGGCGGCTGAAGGCTTGGCCAAAGACAGCAGCAAGGGACGGACAGTGCGACGAGAGGGAGAGCGGAAACGGAGGTGGGGAGCTGAGAGGGAGAAGGGAGGGGAAAAGATGGACAGCGGGGCTTATGTGCTCTGACTGAAATAAAATAAAATACCAGCCATGTATGTTGGGAAATGCATTTCAGCCTTCCCCAGCGCAAAGCTCTAGTCCAATGACTTTGCCAATAATCTAATACTCCTTACCTCAAGCCACACGGTGCTAAACCGGGGATGAATAGACATGTCTTGCTGGCAAAGAAAGCAAAACCTTGCTGCTGTTGTGCTAGCGAACACAGCCTGCCATCGTTTCTCATGTTGAGCCACAAAGAACTCGGTGCTGTGCAAACAGTGGCCACGGGCCAGGCTTCAAACCTGTGCAGTGTACACCAGGGCTGTCGATTAGACCCTCAGCACCAAGCAGAACAGAAACCTTTCATGTAAAGGGGCAGTCCGCTTTCAAATGGAAGGAAAATTCATATTCGTGTAGAAGAAATTGCATTCTTCACTGCAGAGGCCAGCGTTGGCTTTGGAGGGTCGTGAGCCCCGTTTGGAAGGTGAGGGGGGACTGGCGTGGATCACAGGCTTCGTGCGGTGCCCCCCCAAGGGCTGAGTTTCAGTAATGCTGTATTTATACTCACTGACATGTTTCTAGTTACATGTTACCTACCTGTTACATGCTAGGTAACAGCTCTGCTAGCAGAAGGATTTGGAAGTGTCACCACTTCAAATTATGGGTAAAATTATTTAAGTGTTCATTAAAAACATTGCCTATTATCTGTCTTCTTTATCTGGAAAAGGAAAGATTTTGTGTCTTTATTTTCTTCCATGCTCTGTGCAGCGGTATGGAATTGAAAGTTGATTTTGCCAGCTGACATCCTTACTGATCCTTACCCCTCTTCAATCTCTAAAATCCTTTAAAACATAATAGGGCAACTTAGTGACCAATGTATAATCTCAGCCATTTCAAAGAATAGTATAGAAGCATAAAAGGCATTAAAAACTCTGAGACATTAAAAAGACATTAAAACTCAGAGGTGCAACCTAACTCTTTGATATGTCATACCCGTTTACCTATTCAGTGTTAGAAATGCCTAGATAACATTAAAAAAAAAAAA
>NW_009192866.1:0-230 GCF_000690835.1 Fulmarus glacialis
TTAGTCTTTCCCTTCTGAAAACTTTTGTTCGAGTGTCTTGGGACACAAGTAAAACCAGAATGGGATTCTCAGCCTGGATCCTTAGAGATGTTTATCTACATCATGAAGTATTGCGAGTTTTTTTCAGCATCAGCAGTTTTTTCCCCAAAGACGTCCCAGCTCTGAGATGTCGGGGGAGCGGGGATCGCTGGCAGAGCTGTGTGAGGAAGACGTGGTGGCACGGCGGAACG
>NW_009192866.1:313-6242 GCF_000690835.1 Fulmarus glacialis
CTCCCGCAGAGCCGTCCCTGCGCAGCACGCCCTCCCTTCGCTGTCGGGACCGTCAGGAGCAAATCACCGGGGTCCACCCAGGCAGAGGACCACGCTCACCCCAAATCTGAGAGAGAGCTGTCTCTCTATTCTGGGGAAAGGAAGGGAACCGCTCGCCATCTGGCAGGGCTGACCTCCCCTGGGGTGGCCCGGTGGACATCGGCTGGACGGGGAAGGGCAGGGAAGCAGAGCTCAAAGTACCGACGACAGGACGGAGAATGACCAGAAACCACAGCCTCGGAGGTAAAACGGAAAGACGGGTCGCTGACCCTGTAGAAGAGCTGACCACAGAAGACACGGCCGTCCTCAAGTGCTTAAACAGATGTCGTAAAGGGGCAGGGGACAGTCTACTCCCTGTAGCAAACACAACAAGCAACAGCATGCTTAACTTCAGGCAAGAAAGGTTTTGTTTAGGCACAAGGAAGCTCGTTAGTGGTAAGTTCAGCTGAGTGCTGCAGCCGACTTTCCAGGGACTCTGTAGCATCCGTATCATTGGTGATTCCCAAGTGCAAGTTCAACAAGCACGTGCCAGGGAAAACAGGTAGAGTTGGTCCTGCCCTGGGAGAGAAGCACAGGCTGGAAGACCCCCTGGCTACGCCGTCACCTTGCCTGTAACACAGTCATTGATTAACCACGCGGCAGCAGCCGGAGCCCTTGAGAGCCCCCACCGCCACGCGGGGTTATCTGAACGCCAGCAGAGACATAGTTCCTGAAGAGCAAAAAGCTCAACCATCTCGCTGGCTATCGTAGCGCTTTCTCAGTACCTCAGCATAAAAATTAGAGTTTCTCAGTCTCAAATTGCATCAGGAATCAAATCAACATGAAATTCACAAACACAGTATTTGTGTAGAAAACATCTCAAGGGAAACATTAAACTTTTTCTTCCAACTAGTTTCTCTGGCTTATTTCACATGAGTATTCCGTATGTGTATGGACTTTACATCTATAGCCAAAATGATACAGTGCTCTTGGAGAACAGAGATTAAAGCCCTGATTATGCTTTTTCTTGTCCTGCCCTTGTTATTAACACAGAGGGAAAAGACGAGCCGTGCTCCTGCTCAGCCACCCCGCCTCGTGCCACGTACCATGGGGACGCACCCGAGGCTCCTGGGCACTCGGTGCCAGTGAATGCAGAAGCTCAGTGCTGCGGAGAGAGCGATAACCACCAAAAAAACCAAGACTGTAGCTTGGAAATGAAACAACTCTTGCCTCATCACTCTTACAGAACTAATGGTTTCTGTAAGGTGTTTTGTGCTTCAGGCTGAAGAATTAAGCAATGCTTTACGGTTTAAGGGTTTTTTTGTTTGTTTGGTTTAGATTTTCCTATCCAGCTGCCAAATACTTTCTGGCTCAGCCTTCAAAACAAATTCATTCTGCTACGATCAACCAATTTAAATAAATACTGTTTGAACATCTGAGGTATGAACCAGTGAGGAAAGTGGGACTGGAAAACCTCCAGCCGTCTATTTGCTCTGAGGCGGAGCACCGAGTGCTGCCCTGGAGCACGGCCCTCAGCTGCACTCCCCAGCGGAGAGCGAGGAGCGAGGGAGGGAGATGGGTGCTCGCTGAACAGCGAGCGCCACTAAAAATAGCATTCTTCACAGCAGCCACTTCTGTCATTTTCCTGCTGGCAAGCGACTTAATTTCTGCCGGTCATCTGCAGGGTGTTTCCAGTTTCACCGTCGGGGGAGCCTGGGCACTGCGCTGTGCTTTGCTGTGTGCTCCCGGGAGGCCGTTCTGAAATCCTCCCCGACCCAAGGCCCTCCTGGCAGGGCAGGTTGCTGCTGCTCATTCCTGCAAAGGGTGGAGCTGGTGTTTCTCTTAGCTTACCCGGCTTCTGTCCCGACCCATGTCATAACCCCCTGGTGTGCACTATTGCAGGCTACAAATCAAGCATGGAAGTTGCAGAATAGGAATTAATAGAGAAGGAAAATCCTAATTAGCCCTCACTGTTATTGGCAATATTGTTGCTGGTTAATCAAGAGCTTGAATTTTGAGATACACAGTTAGGAGTTTGAGCAGGAGCTTACCCGGCTTCTGTCCCGACCCATGTCATAACCCCCTGGTGTGCACTATTGCAGGCTACAAATCAAGCATGGAAGTTGCAGAATAGGAATTAATAGAGAAGGAAAATCCTAATTAGCCCTCACTGTTATTGGCAATATTGTTGCTGGTTAATCAAGAGCTTGAATTTTGAGATACACAGTTAGGAGTTTGAGCAGGGGTCTAGAATATCGCAACATGCCAGCATCTGGTACTGACAAAAGTACCCCTGTAGCCTCCCAGGATGCCTGCATGAAGGCAATTTTTCCGTCCTGCTGCTTTGTGTCTCCCTCCCTTCTTTTACCACTTTACCACACTGCGTGCTGCTGTCTCCGCTGATGCTCTCCATACCTCTCACACAGCCCGTCAGGACTCATTCACCATCAGGATACCGAATCCTGGATACTGCTGGTGTACGACTTCAGTCCCCATCACCTGTTCATTTCAGGTTTTAAGGACGGTCATATTTTCGCCTGTGCTCTTCATGCTCCTAGGCAATCCCATCTACAGGAGGCCTGCTTCGGACCGCGGCAGACCCCGAGCCAGGCAGGACTGCCGCAGAACGGAGCGGTGTTCAGGAAGGACACTGACAGCCAAAACACTTCACAAAATGTTTATCAACTCCAAAAGTTTTTTTAGTCCAGAGCCTTTTCTGGTTACCTTCGAGCAGAGGGGCTCTGCCTGAATTTCAGATGTCCTATCTGGAAGTGACGGGACGGCACTCCGCCTCTGCGAAGCTGCTGGGAAATGTTTCTTTTCATCCCTCGGCACGGCGCAATGGCTCTCCAGGTATTTTACCCCCTTTTCTTGCAGGCACTGATTTCACTGATGGCTCATTGCTTGCTGAGCCCTTCCAGTCCCCTCAAATGGGTGTTTTAACCAATATTTCAATGCATTTCTCTGCTTTCTGTATTTCTGTTGAGCTATTTCCTTGTCTCACACAACAAGCTCCAATTGTCACCAACACGATGCCTTCACTTGTATTTAGAGTTGGAAAAAAGCAGAATAAAGTTTGTTCTTGTGCTTGTTTCACTGTAGGAAGAACCTCCTTTTCAAAACAGGCTAGTTTTGTGTTGTTTTTTTCATTTTCCACCAGGGCTTCTGTAAGAGAACACCTTTATTCCGTCTCCATTTCCCAGTTCCCTCTGTTAGGCTGTACGATTGTGGTTAATATCCAACTCCACTAACTTTATGAGCACTGTGGACTCCCAGGCAACTCTCCATGCAGGAAACAAGCTCCTGTCACCACTCAATGAAAAATGTAATTTAATTCTTAAAGTACCCTCGAGTCTAGCTCGAGTTTGTGCATTTTTCCTGCCACATTTTAATACTTTTCTTAAGTAATTTCAGTTTTCTTAAGGAATTTCCATTGTCGTTAAGCTTTAAATAGGAATAAGGTTTGTGGAAAATGCTGGCCGAGATGTCCCCAGGACTGCAGCCCACCTGACAGACATGCAGCCGCTTACAGCTCCAGGATCTGCTTACTAGAACCCAGGGCAACCCCGAGCAGCCCGTAAACAGAAGTTATTCCACAAGCCACCGTACCATATGTCTCTCTACATAAATTGCTTTTATCTCATGCTCTGAATCTCCTCAAAACAGTAAAAAAAAGCTGTATCTGGGTAAGAGCGGGAGACAAGGAAAATGGATTTAAGGAGACAAGAAGGTTAGCCTGATGTTCTTCACATCAGCCCATTAAACTGCTCTTACAAATCTCAGAAGCATTAGTCTTTGGTACTATAAATTGAAATTCCTAATCTTTCCTGATTTGCTACAGCCTTAACGCCTTAATCCACCTTGTTTTCTCCCCCAGATGCTTCTCTCCTGATCCCATTGTTGCCTGATTAAAGGTAGTTCAAAATAATCCAACAGCCAGGCAAGAAGGAATAAGAATGTCCTAGTGAGAGGCAATTTTGGAAAATGAGATTACATTTAAAAAGACTTCACACATTTTACTGAAGTGACAGTCCCACAAGTTAGAGAAATGGAGAATGGATTTACTTTTCTCAGTATAAATTGATGTTGTTTGTCCACAACATGAGTCATCATTTTCTGTTATTATGAAGATGGAACAAGGCAACTGTGAAAAATAATACACTATGTAACCAGATCTTCACATTTATGACTTAAATATTGTTGTCAATATAGCTAACTTAGCTCAAACATTTAAAAATACCATTTTCAAAAATTTAATAGCAAAAAAACTTTTTTCCCAGAGAGCTATCATTTTAGGTCGGTTGAAGACCCGACAATGAGTACGTCTTGGTGACCAGAAGAAGCGGCCGTTTTGGCCATGGGGAGCGGGCAGCTCATCGTGGCAGACAGGCACGGGGGAGCTGACACCAGCCAGGGGTCTGTGACCGGCCGCACGGCCCTGGCTGCAGCCGGCTGCCGGGCTGGGGCTGGGCAAGGACAAGCTGCTGCAGGCTGGTTTTCGATCTCTAGTTTAGACCATCAGGTTTACCCACCTGGTTTGCCGCCAGCCTAGCAAACACCTAGCCACGCTGAATAAATAGCATGGAAAAGACTTCTCCACCATCCCAAAGAGCTTGCAGTGCAAGTGGGATGGGAACTGGGACACCCATGGTATTTTTTAGTTCATCAGACTGTGTCGTTGCTGTAGGCACCTTGCAAGATTTCTCTGTGCCTTCTTCCCCTTCTTTCCTTTCTCCCCACACTATTTCCTGTATTTCAGATTTAGGCTTCCAGTTCGGGAATACTTCATGCAAGTCAAACTTTCCACCCTCGCGTATGAAACAAAGACGCTTGACCGTGGCACGGCACCGTGCTCGGTGCTCCCCGCGGGGCTGTTTCGCTGCACAGCGACCAGGCGAGAGCCGCAGAGCGGCTGTAACGCCCGCGGGGCCGTTCTGGGCAGAACTGGGGCTCGGTGGGCGGATGCCACAGCTGTACCCCTCAACTGCTGCCCTCAGCTGATAAGACTATCTTGTGATTTGTCAAATTATTTATGAGCATTATCGTTTGTTGTTCAAATCGTTGCAGCCCTTTGGTGCACGGTTACATCACCGTGTCCCCCAGAAACTGGCAATTAAGCACCACGCGTATCGCCGAGCACTTGTTTTCTCCTCTCCATGTAGAAAAATCAATTAGAGGTTCTCGTTGTGCAGTAAATGTCAATTGTGCTAACATTACAAAACCAGAAACATCTGTAACTATGGAAACTCTCAAGGCAAGACTCATTTCAAGGATAAATTATGACAAGAAGCTTTTTATGGCTGTTTTTAAACAATAAATATAAATTAAAATAGCTTAATTTCTTAGATGCAAGTTAATTTTGTTTTTTAACCTTCAGTACTATAGGTTCTTAAGACACATTTATCAATGTTGTCATAGAGGAAAATGGTATTTTATCAATATTTGCATCCAAAGAGTCAGCATCATTATTTGTATCACTTAAAAATTTTCTGCTAAGACAATCTCCGCTGTATTTCAATGGGACGCATACTTTACAGATGACTAATGGCCCATCCTTATAGTTTATCGTGGTGTGATTTATGCTTTTTGCTACACTTTACAGTTATGCAAAAAAACCATCAAGTGTGTGAAAGGAAAACTCAGTCAAAACTTCCTTTGAGTCACTGGGGTGTCGCAGGAAACGAACACGAGGTCTGTGCTTAGCCACAGTTTTGGGGAGAAATCTGGAACTTGTCTTCCACTCCATTTGCTCCCTGTTCACAGCCAGAATGAGATGCCGCAGACAAGGGCAGTTTGGTTTCAGAGCGGAGGGTGCCCAGTCCTGGAGGCGGAGGGACGCGGCTGACCCCCCCGGAGGCAGCCCGACCCCGGGATGGGGTGGGCAAACGCCGCCCGGGGCCGCGGGACCTTC
>NW_009192867.1:0-548 GCF_000690835.1 Fulmarus glacialis
TTTCCTCAGAGGCAGAAGCTGCATTGCCAGATGAGAGCATCTCTCCCGGGCTGAGCAGCTGCTGGCAGGCCGTCAGGGAGGTCGGCGGGCCCCGGGGGCGACGGGGCGCAGGTTGGCGGCCCTGTCGAACCCGTCTCGTACTGGGAGTTTTCTGGCATGTTTGGTGCTATTGTTAGATTCTTGCAGTATAAACTTTATTTTGCCCTTCTTTGCAAAATATTCATCCTGGTCATTGGAGTGAGATTCATCTCATCTACCCTTGGTTGTGAAAGGTTGCTGGTGGATGCACCGCTGAGACAATCTAGCAGAGTGCAGCTTCTCCAGACCCTTCACCAGCTTCGTTGCCCTTCTAAACCGGTAATTTCAGTTTAGCTTCTTCTATTTAAGCACACTCAAAAACAGTGCTACAGTAGTTAAATAGATAAAGCTAAACATTGGCCAGCATGAAAACTGGATTTAGCAGTCCAAATTCAGTGATGTCTGCAAGGGAAACTTCTAAGTGGGAGAGTTGGGACTGTGTTGTCAGAGGATTGTGATTTCAGGCAGGG
>NW_009192868.1:0-764 GCF_000690835.1 Fulmarus glacialis
GAGCAGTACTACGTGGGGGAGATGGAGCCCGGCGAGGAGCAGGTACCGCCGGCCGCTCCGGGCTGCCCCGGGTCCGGGCTGGATGGGGTCTGGGGGGGCTGGCCTGGGTCTGGGATGTACACAGTCTATAGGGTGTCCCGGGTCCGGGCTGGGCGGGGTCTGAGCAGTGCGGGGTATAGAGAGCACCCCAAGTCCAGAGCGCACAGGGTCCGAGCCATACAGGGTCTATAGAGAGCACCCCGGGTCCGGGCTGTGCAGGGTCCGAGCCATACAGGGTCTATAGGGCACCCCGGGTCCGGGCTGTGCAGGGTCTGACCCGTAGAGGGTCTATAGGGCACCCCGGGTCTGAGCCGTGCAGGGTCTAAGCCGTGCAGGGTCTATAGGGCACCCCGGATCTGGGTTGTGCAGGGTCCAATACGTACAGGGCATGCAGAGGCCCTATAGGGTCTGGGGTGTATGGGGCATGGAGTCTCTGGGGCGCATGTAGCATATAGGGTGTATAGGGCACCCAGGTCCAGGACTGAGCTGTATGGGTCGTGGTGTGTGTTGGGTGTGAGCTGCACAGGACGCTCGGGGTCCAGGCTGTGGAGGGTCTGGGGCATACGGGGCGTGAGGGCTGTATGGGGCAGGGGGTGCTTGAGGCTCCCGGGGTCCTGCATGCATGGTGCCTGTGGTACGGGGTGCAAAGGTCCCGGCTGTATGGGGTGTGCTGGCTCCGGGGAGGTCTGTGGGGCTGGGGTCTCTGGGTCCCGAGGCGCAGAGGG
>NW_009192869.1:0-834 GCF_000690835.1 Fulmarus glacialis
GTCCCCAAGCACAACCTCCCACGTCCCCAAGGACCACCATGTCCCCAAGCACAACCTCCCGTGTCCCCAAGGACCACCATGTCCCCAAGGACACCATCCCATGTCCCCAAGAACGCCCTGTCCCCAAGGACACTTCCCCATGTCCCTAAAAACCATCCCGTCCCCAAGGATGAACCTTGTCCCCAAAGACCCCATCCCTGTCCCCAAAGCCTTTGTCCCATGTCCCCGAGGACCCTCTCCTTGCCCCCAAGAATCCCCGTGTCCCCAAGAAACCTCTCCTTCTCCCCAGAAACCCCATGCCCTGTCCCCAAGGACCCCCATGACCCCCTTTCTGTCCCCAAGAACTCTCTCCTTGTCCCCAAGGACCCCATCCCTTGTCCCCTAGGACCCTCTCCTCGTCCCCAAGGCCCCCCTCCCCTGTCCCCTGCCCCTGTGGGACCTCGTGCAGCCACTCCGGGGTGACAATGGGGACGCCACGGGCCACCGCGCAGAGGAACTTGACGGTGCGTCGGACGCGGTCGGTCACCAGGTGGGTGCAGTCGAAGACGGAGGTGGCCATGGACCCCCCCAGTGTCTTCAGGGCCACCTCCATGCCTGGGGAGGCCACCACTCCCGTGAACAGCACCTGGGGACATGGGGACACCACAGGGACACGTTGGGGACAACACTGGGGTGGCCGCCACACCGATGAACAGGATGTGGGGACATCATGGGGACACCTCTGGGGTGGCCACCACACCGATGAACAGAACATGGGGACAGGGGGACACCATGGGGCCATGTTGGGGACGACCCTTGGGTGGCCACCACACTGATGAACAGAACATAGGAACC
>NW_009192869.1:1183-1771 GCF_000690835.1 Fulmarus glacialis
GGCCGCGGTCGGTCACAGGGTGGGTGCAGTGGAAGACGGAGGTGGCCATGGCCCCCCCCAGTGTCTTCAGGGCCACCTCCATGCCTGGGGAGGCCACCACTCCCGTGAACAGCACCTGGGGACATGGGGACACCACAGGGACACGTTGGGGACAACACTGGGGTGGCCGCCACACCGATGAACAGGATGTGGGGACATCATGGGGACACCTCTGGGGTGGCCACCACACCGATGAACAGAACATGGGGACGTGGGGACACCATGGGGACGTGTTGGGGACAATCCTGGGGTGGCCACCACACTGATGAACAGAACATGGGGACGTGGGGACACCATGGGGACGTGTTGGGGACAATCCCGGGGCTGCCACCAACCCCATGAACCTGGGGACACCATGGAGACAGAAGGACGTGTTGGGGACACCATGGGGACACCCCAGGGGGACCTGGGGGGGACGTGGGGACGCTCATGGGTGACTTTGGCTGGGGGGCGGGGCAATGGGGGAGAGATACGGGGACACTGGGCGGGGCAGGGTACACCCCGAGGGGACACAGGGACATTGGGAGACACCTGGGGACACCCCCGGGG
>NW_009192870.1:0-775 GCF_000690835.1 Fulmarus glacialis
AAAGAACCCTACGGCGATATAAAACCTGCGAAGAGGAAAAGCTAGTACAACAAAGACAAATGCTGGTGCAGACACTAGTGCTGTTTCAGAGGCTCCAAACTAGGATCTCAAGCGAAATGTGGAAGTTTCTCTTTCCTTTTCTGCCTCAGTGCAGGGAAGCTCCAGGGGAGCTATGCAAGAAATGTTTTTCTGATGGAGGTTTATTAAAGAGATTATGTTGCCTGGGGAGGGCTGAAAGGCTATTTTAGACCGTGGAGGACCAAAGTGGAATTGAGCCCAGAGGCAGAGGCATGGCTTCTTGTGGGCTTTGTGGGTCATCTGGAAAGGCAACCTTTTTTGCTTGGACTGGAAAGGCAACCTTTTTGGGTTGGAGATATGAAGACAGAAAATTGTGGCTGACTTGACTTTCTCAGAGTAAGCATGCAGCTCAGAAAAGACATGGGATACCTGCTGTGGGTGAAGAAGCATGGCACCAAAGAGGGTTTCAGAAGGGCAGTGGGGCTATACCGATGGATGCTGCTTCCTTTTCTACAAGACTCCTTTAGTTTGCAGTCACAGAAAGAGAGCTGCATATTCTAGATGCCCGGAGTTGAGGCTTGAGATGAGCACAGTTATTTTTGTAGCATCTATTGGGTTCTGGTTTTAGGGTTTCCATGTCATGCAAACGTAAATTTGGCATGGGTTTGGGAGAGCAGCCATCCTAGATATTAATGCCTGTGCCGTATTCTGTAACATTCAGTTGTTCTAATCATAAAATCATAGAATCATTAAGGTT
>NW_009192871.1:0-52071 GCF_000690835.1 Fulmarus glacialis
CCCCCCGCCCCCCACCCCTGCCACGGAGCAAAACCATCGGCCGCGGCGTGAAGCAGCACAGTGAATCCCAGGCTAACCTGTGCCAGCCCTCGTGGGGAGGGAGAGAAAACCAAATCACCCCCAGGGTTTTGCTTGCCCTGACTGCACCGAGTTTGTATCGCCACCATTTTATAAGCAATGAAAAAAGCACATCGGCTGGCCACGGTCGTCGGGATTCACTGTACGGGTGAAAAAGCTCACGGGACGCGGTTGTTACACGTCTCACGCGCTGCTGGTCATCGGTGTGGGCTCCTGGAGCAGGAGGTGTCCTTGGAAATGATTCTAGCCTAAAACTCTGCAAGTCCCCTCACTCAGGCAGCCTCAAAAACGAAGCAAAGCTAATGCCATTTTCAGCCTCTCACTCTACAAACTTGCCAACAGAGGCAGAGACCACACAGGAAGAATTTCAGCCCCCTGACAGTACTTGCTGACCTCAGCCACCCTTTGCAGAACTCCTGAGGAGCAATTCACAGATCCCCATGAGTCCTTAGACCACAGACCGAAAATTGCTGCTCTAGACTCCACAAGAGTTGCCAGGTAGGAGCTATTTGAAGTTAATGACATCGGGCCAGATGGGAACAAAAGCCTCTAGATCTCTGGCAGTTCCCTGAACCATCAAATCCCAAAGGAACTGCCCAAGGGAAGGACTTGTGAGTTTGGCCATTCTGTAAGCAGTGAAAAGAAAGAGGAAAAATAACTAAACTTGATTTTCTTGTTTTGCTCTACAAAGAAGAATATGTGGCTTTCTTTATAAAAGCTACAATTCTGCTTCTAATACCCGAGTTTAAGAAAAACTCTTAGTCTAAAATTTTGGTTTGCAAAGAAGGTCATTGCAATCATTGTGTTAAAAATCACTTGCTACTAGAAATAAGCTCTACAGATGGAAAAGGAACTAGGTGTGCAGTTTGTCTCCTTAAAGCGGTTTCTGTTTAAAAACAAAATAAAAATCTGTACAGAGAGACTGAAGACTATAGTACATATCTTCCTCAAAGCAAGCAGCTCTTTTACATTCACATCAGGATGGCTCTGAGGAAGCTCGAGGGAAAGAATACATTCCTGATGGCTCCTGGTTTGTCAGCACAGGAAGATGACCTCAAACTTCTATGTCAAAAGTTTGGGGGGTTTTGCTTTTGGAAGAAATCAAAACTAAAATAGGGCAAAGAACCTGACCTAAACAATGTAAAACTGCACCATCTTCTTCCAAATCTAATTCCACTGGCATAGAACTGCTAAGGCTCCTGCAATCCTGATGGCTTGGACTGTCAGAAACTGCCTGGCTTCCATTTTTGGAGGAGACAGTTGCTGCCCATAATCTGTATTTTATTCACAGAAAGCTATTATGCCCTTTTTTCTTTGTAAAAATAGATTACAGAGGCATTCAGTTTGAAAACAATGAGCTGCAAGGAGGATAAACAACTTATTTTTACCTAGTTCAGCTGAACAGCTAATATCGATTGCAGAAAATCAGTTTTCCAAAACAGTTTTTATCTGTAAAGGATCCAAATTTTCCTAGACGTTTTAGAATTAATGTGAATCAAGTGAGTTGGAACTGTTAATCTAGAACCCTACAGTTGCAAAACATCTTTCCTACTGCTGAGAAGTACTTGTAAAGATGGAATATAATTTTTCCTGACTTTAAAAGAACAGAAAAGCACTCAAACATCTCTCCCCCTCTCACACAGACACTCAATGGCATTTATCTCCCTTATTATTCATTCTAAGCCCAAACCACAAAATACAATACAGGAAATTATGCTGAAATGGCAGAAACATGGACACCTTGAGCTAATGAGAAAAGCTTCTCCTGCATTTCCAACAACTGTGGAGGAGGAAGAGAAATCACTTCAAATCATCCAGAGTGGGCATTACTTCATAGAACGGGATGGAATTAAGCCAAGAGAAATAAATGTAAGACATTCTCAGGGATGAGAACGAAGAGGCTGTGAACAGTTTGTCTATAAAAGGGTGGAGAATTAATTCAGACAGATTATTAGAATACACTTAGGGAAGGTCTACCGCACTGTCCAGAAAGACGTTGTCCCATATGGCAGAGACAGTCAAAGCTTTAAAGTGCAGCTCTGAAGTGTCCTAAGTAGCGGTGATGGAAGGGAGTTTGTGCTGCCTATTAGAGCAGTCACTGGTAAAGCCAGGCTATTTAGACTTAGTTCATATCATACCATATGCATTTTGCCATCTCTAACTTCTGTGGGTCTAGGAATATAGCCTGAAGAACACTAACAAGCAGCAAATCTGCTAGAAATGATGGGAAGTGTTTTCTTTGTTTTTTACATGATTATCACTAGAAGATGAACAGAATCCAACTCACAGCTGATCTTTAGGCACCGCTAAGTCATCCGTGCAGCAGACAGAAGGCACCTCCTTTCACGTCCCAACCCTCCATTGTGAAATTCATGTTGTATCTGTTGATCTGGTAAGGCCGTTTCAATTGGACACTGTATCAGCAGTGTCAACTAAGTAGGAATTGAGGACATTCACTAACTGTTCGATGATTAATTGCTGATTTTCCTTATTTCTGGGGTGAAATGATCTGAAATTAAAATCTGGCTACTCTAATGCTGCACAAAAAGCTGAGGCTAGCCAGGTTCCCAACATGTGACCACTGGCTAATTACATATTTTAACATTCAAGTAAAAAAAAGTAGTTTTTAACAGAAATTAATATTTAAGTGTTTTAATAAATGCAAAGACAGTAACAAAAAATACTCATTTACTTTGATTGGTCTTAATATGTCCTTATAGCATCTGCAACCAAAGCATTGCTGCATCTGTGCTAGTTCCCAAAAATCTGAAACTGAACCTGGTGACTTAAATGTGTAACTTTCTTCTGTAATGCCTCTGGGACTTTCTTTAAGCTGCTCTCTCCAGTTAGATGAAGAAAAAAAATATTTTGGAAGGAAAGAATTTGCCATCTGAAACTTTACACAGAGCTTCTCTTTAAAGCTCTATCTCTGAGGCTTTGCTATATGAAAAAGAACCTAGTATCTCCGAGAAGGAGCAACATAGAAAGTAGAAGGGCATTTGAAATACAGAAAAATCTGCTACAGAGAAAGATCTCCACAGATGCAGTAGATTAAGTTGCTAACACTGAAAAGCAACAGGGCTTGCCACTTGCACTATGGTAAATTTGGAGTAGTTCCACTAAAGCCAATGGAATTACAACGGCAGAAATCTGATCTAACAGATCAGGACTGAGCCTGTAAACGCTCCTTTTTTAATTTACGTAAAACATGAATGCAATATATTATTTACTATCCACTGTATAAATTATTGAAAAAGTACTTAAGTGTAAAAGTGTGGCAAATCTTTCAATGAAACTAAAAATGTGAAATGCGACATTAATCACCGGAGTCATTTTTTTTAATAAAGACATAACACAATTTGAGAAGTAAAAAAAAAGAATGTTACCACACTGAAAATGGAAATCTTTCCAGCTTATGAATGTGAAATACCTATTCTGAGTTGTTATACTGAGTGTAAAGAGAAATATCCCTTGATCACAGCTCAAATTTATAAAAGTTTCTCAGAACACCTCTATTCTAAAACCATTAAGTGATGCTCACAACTAAGTCCCTGGTTCTGATCGTTATAAGGCCATTATGCTCACCTTACTGCCTTCAAGCTAGACATTTAACCAACAGCTGTGAGAGCAGGTACTTCTGTTTAAAAATACTGAAATGAAATATCAGATGTAGTGCACCTAAGTTCTTGTTTTTTCTCCAGATGTCACCAGATCCAGTATTTAAAAAATAAAGGGGGAAACTTTCAAAGAACAAGTGTTACGGGTTTTTTATAATTTAGAACAAATTATAAATTAACCTGTCCATACTTTTGAGACATAATATACAAGAGCAAACAGCTGAGTGTTCTTTTATTACTCAGGTACTACAATTTTTTCCCAAAAAAATGTCTTTTAAAAATTTCTTGCTACTGTATCCCAGCTCAGATCCTGGTACAGTGTTTCAGATGAGGTATTCTACCATCTCTCCGTCTGGGAGGTCCTGCCCCATGGTCTGAACAGGGGCTTTTCTTTCAAGAGTGCTGGAGTGGAAGAGTGGCCCATCTACATGATGAGGAAAAACAAGAGACAGACAATCAAAGCTGTAACTTCAATGAGGTTAGAAAAATGATGTTAACATTTTAAAAGTCATTTACTATCATTGGCCAAAGACAGCTAACAACTCCTTATTTCACTTTAAAAAATTCAATTCTTCATGTATGTAGTCAGACAAATAAAGGTATTTTTATCAAATTCCCTCTGGGTATCTCCCACTGATACACAATGGCATATAAAACTGGAGTGACCGCATTTAAACCAATGTAATCAGTGTAGACTTTCACCACAAAACCTGTTCCCCTGTCTCCCTTGATACCCATTAAACAGCATAGCATGGGCAAGATGCACAGCAGACCAGCCAAATTCACTCTTCCATAAAGAACTACATAATTGTAATGTGTCTGTAAGTAGAAGAGGCAAGGTTGTGTAATCTGCATTGATTTGGCAGAGTGGGCTGGAAAATGAGCAGCCCTTGCCAGCTTGGAGCTCTGTGGGAAGCAAATTCAGCTTCTGTGACAGTCACTGTCAACTGGATCTACTTGTGCCAAGGCTGAAGTCGGTCCTGCAACTGGGACAGTACAGTAACGAGACAGCTCTATCGTGATAGTTACCTTTCCTTCTTCTTCCTCCCCCTTATCTGAGTCCACTTTGCTTTGAATACCCACTAAAATGCAATGGGAGTTTCTACAGCCCATTTTCATACGCTGTTTAGGATGCTACTACAGTGTACTACAACTACTACAGTAGTTGCATGCTACTCGCAATTTACTTCAGAGTAGATGCTACCTCAGAGACTATCCTGTGATTTGCATATACCTGCTCCAATTCTTAAATCTCGCTATACCTCTTTACCCAGCGTGTCCATGCTTATGCTACCACTCTTCAGGCTTTTTTTCCTTCAGAGCGTTTGAGACCCCTCAGAACGTTGTCAAGCTTGCCTCTGAAACCCATCTGCCCTCACAGAAACTAACCCCAGTTTTCCTGAATGGAAAAAGGGACGGCGGGGCCTGCCCCACAGAGCAGAACTGATGGCGAGCCAGTGGTAGGGGCCCCTCTGGGAGAGCAGCTGAGCTTTGTTACCTGTTTTGTCTGCACTGTAGGCCAGGTTGGTACTGGGGAGTCGTCCTGGTGTGGGAGCCGCAGTGGAAGGTGCAGCTTTGCTTTGTTCGTTCCCCCGGTCAGTCTGGGTGCTGCAGTCTCTGCTGCCTGTTTTCGAGTGGGCTGACAGCAACGGTGTGGAAGGAAGGACAGGAGACGGGGTGGAGGGAATGGATTCGGAGCGATATTCTGTTCCCAGCAGAACACCTTTGTGGAAAAAGGGAAGGAAATTTCACAATCCCAGTTAGTTACAAAACTAACTGGTATTAGTCTGCACCCCTCTGTAGTACTTGCTCTAGGATCTGGAAAGCTCTCCATGCTTCAGACAGCACTGATTTACCTTTCTATCACACCTTTCACCACTGGGTGCTGAAGTACCTGAAGAATAGCAGTATCCTCATGTTGCTGCACGCAAAGATACGCAAGTGGGCACTAACACCTTACTTCCCTGTCTCTAAGCAGTGGCCCATCTATGGCCGGGTAAATCTGCACACTCTGAAATCAGCTGCAACAGATTCTCATTTACATTTCAGGGTCTTTTAGTTTCATAGGGAGGGCCTTTGGGCCTAACATCCTCCCAGAAAAAAAGAAAAAAAATCATCTAAGATTTGCATTGTTACAATTCATTTTCTCTGAACAATGGTGTTGAGCCCTTCCAGACAGGAGTCATGTTAGTGCAGGCACAACACTACAGGACAGCAATCTTGATTAGTACCTCTGCTCCTATTCAAGGAGGCTTTACACCTTCAGACAGCTGTAACAACCCAGCTGAAAGCAAGTGCTTGGGAACTCTGAAAACTGTATCTCAAATATCCCTAAACTCAGGTACCAAATTGGGAATAAAGGCTTATATATTTTAATGAGGGAGCCTGAACATCAGAAGTCACTATTTCCCAAAAGTGATTAAAACAAGCAGTTGTTCCAAATGTGTCCCATCTTGCTTTACTGCACGCTAGGCCAGCTGATCTGTCTGTCCAACATACCTTCTTCCTTCTGCTGCTCCTGCCTCCCCTTTAAGCAGTGGCTTGCATATCTGAATTGCCACTGTTATTTAAAAATTACCTAGGCTGCCTTTCCAGCTCTTGTCCTCCCTCTTCTCCTCCAGGATGGGAGTGCTGCTCAGTGTTGACGAGTGGGACAGCAAGCCCGAGCCAGCATTCGAAATGGACATCAGCGACTTGGCGGGTCTCATCGAGGAGAGCTGGTCTGTCTTACCAGGCTCCTTCCGGGAGCGCTGCTGCAGGACTTTGATCATGGCATCCTTCTCAATGATCTGAGCGTGCAGAGTCTTTATCCTTTTTGAGAAGTACAAAGAAGAACAATGTACTTGTACTCCTGTCTCCTTGGACTGAGGCCTCAGTGCCCCCATGGCTGTGACTAGGACTCCCTTAGGCATTTGGGGAGGCAGAGAGAGGATGCCAGTGAGCTTATTGCCCTGAATACTGGCTGCTCACTGGTCCACCAGAGCAGATCATGCATGAGACTTACTGTATATGTGCATGACAGAATGGCACTGAGATACCCACCCACCTTCGGCTACTGGAAGCTGCTCTAAACAGCCATGGAAGGGGCTTTGAGACAAAGCTGAGAGTTATGAGCAGGACATGAGACCAACAGAAAGAAGAGGATTAACACGCTCTGGGGAGTCTGCACTGGACCTAAACCCAGGGAAAACAGTTCTGTGAGACTGTTAAGAGGTGGCTGGAGCCTGGGGACTGATGAATATGCTCTGAAGAGAGAAGATGAACAAGCTAGATGCAAAAAACCTAAGACAAGACTTTTTTGCATTAGCCCTCAGTATCAAGACAGGTTTTGGATTGCTATGTAGATACCTCCTTGGCCAAATAAGCGTCTGGCATCCTACATCATTGCTATTGGTGAAGACACAAGAATTTCTGGTTCTGAGGCGTCTACCCAGACAATTAATTTAAAATCCCTCTCCTAAAGAAGCCAGATAGGACCAAATGGCATTTTACCTTCCCTCCATGTCGAGACATCTCCTGTTGGCAAGCAGGATCTCTTCTTCCTCCTTCTGAATACGAGCTTCCAGCGAGGTGTCATAGCTAGGGTTAGGCGAGTGGCTGATCACTGTCGTGTCCCTGAGAATAAGCAGTAGAGCAGATAAAGGACCAGCTAAGTTTGCTGCTTTCCTCCTAGCAGCACAAAATTATTGCTCAAAAGTAACAAACAAGAATATCCACTTTTTTTGAGTTTAGACTGGCTCAGCGTCTTCCAAAAATCCAATTCCCCGTCCTAATGAAAGAAGGATTACAAAAATATGCAAGTCATTACAACAATAGTCAATCTACTGTCCATCCCAGGCCAGTCTATAATCTAACTGATTCACTGTACTATTGTAAACTGATGAGGCAAATCCAAGGACATGGGGAGGGGGAAGGATGATATAGAACACTCGGCACTTTTCTTCAATTGAAACAGAGCAAACTTCGCTTCAGATATAAAGCTTTTTCCCTTCCCTTTCCAACAGTATTATACAGGAAATCTGAGTATCAAAGGGAACTAGGCATGGAAGTTTCTTAAGCAATCCTAAGCAGCTTGGTCCAAAAAACTTGGAGTGGGCTGAAAACAGTTTTAGACTGATTCCATATAGTGCCTGATGTTAACACTGCGATAGTTGTTCAGTCCACTAACCAAAACATAATGAGTATTTCATTCTACTTGTTGCTGTTCAGTCAGAACAAAATCACTGTGCTACGCTCTGTATCACTGTATAACTCATAACATTAAGAGCATGTTACTAACATAGCTATGCATTAACATAACTAGAAAAAACCAAACGCATAAAAAAATTTGGCGTTACCAAGAGCTCCAATTCATTGTAATAAGAAATCTGTTCTCTCAGACCCAGCAGGTCTAAGAACTGTCTGGTAAATGTACCTTTAACTCTGCAAAAGTTCAGCTCAGAAACAGCAAAGCACCAATGTGAAGGGCATAAGAAGGTCATTCATCAAAGAAACTTAACCTGACCCAGATTCCTGCCTGTGCTGTAAAGCATCCTTCCTGCAACCTCAATTGCCTAAGGGATGCTATTTTCCACTACCAAAGAAAAGGGAAAGAAATTTGTGCACAGTGTAGATGAGGTTGCCACTGAAATTAGTGGAATCCCTCACAGCCTATCTTTTTGAAGGAGATACTATAGGTGCCAACTGCATACAAACTTGCAGAAGTATTGACGCTAATGGAATACTTTCTTTTAGGGGAGAAGCAGCTAGAAGGAAATGGAAAAATGGCTCTTTCCTGACTGGAAGGCATTCTTGTTCATTTAACAAAACCTGAACAGGCCTAACACATCCCCTGTCATTCCATGATAAACAATAGACCAGACCCCTACTTATCAGCACACGCTGAAAATATAACATGGCCTTTAAGGACAAGCAGTAGCAAGAGCCTTTAGAGAATCTCTGGGGAGGCGGAAAACAGTGCACAAGAAGCATCAATACCCTAAAATAACAGCCTGCTTCTGGAGCAAGATAAGATAAGTCTTTAAACGCTAACACAGCAGATCTGCAACTTTACCCCTGTAATTCTAGTATGATCTTACGAGCTAGGAAGCCAGTTGCGATAACATCCCTATTTTAATCTGGTTCATGAAACAATCTAAAATAAAATCTGCTGTCAAGAACCAGCAACTAGTGAGCAATGAAATTATATGTAAGCAATACCTAACGCTAAAGAGTTGCACTCAGTGACAGCTCTTGTTTACCAACTAGTTGAAGCACTTGGGCCTATTTACAGACATAGTAAGTGTTTCTGTACAGTTGCCTTGGAATGTGAGCTTCTTACAAATTTCAGACACCGTTCCCTTCCCACCCCAGAAGCAGTGCTCTCCATACACAGCAGACTGTTTTGAGCAGAATTTCCTAGTAGATGTTTCTGGTTAGTAACCATGCTGAGGACAATACCGCAAAGTAATTTGCAAAAACATTCTGGAGAACAAGTAAGCCATTCAGGGTGAATGATGTGAATCACCAAGCTTACCCCATCTCACATGACTTCAGCGAGGACTGACTCCTGTTTAAAAAAATAAAAAAACAAAACACTCCTCATACATCTATTTTTGAATCAACAGCTTCTAGGAATGGCTCAGAACAATCCTAGTCTGGAAAATGGCTCCTGCATGTGGCGGAATCTTCCCCTGGAAAAATGTTTCTAATTGCTGGCAATTGCACAGTTCCCAGGAAAAGGAGCCAAGCTCCACTTGCATGCAGAAGTCTGAGAGGCCGTTCAGACCACAAGGAGAGGTATCATGGGAGGGTGGTATGACAACTTTCCTTGGTGGGAAATACGACATTCAACTGGAAAAACAAAATAATCCCTGTACTATGAAAAGTCTCATTTACCTCTGAGCAGCCACAGTTGCAGCTGCATCCAAAGCAAACTGTCTCATCACACTCTCCTCCAGGTATTTCTGTTCCCACTTGGTCATGTCAGCTTCCAGAGCAAGAATCCTTTCTTCCTTCTCGCGCAGGAGTTCCATAAGCGCCGTGGCATTGTACTCCGAGACGTTGGCAGCCTGAGATGTACCCTGCCGCTGATTTCCAAAAGCAGAAAAAAAAAAAAGTCGTCTCAGGATGCATCTGTAAGACTCAGGGTTGCTTTGTTTGCTTTTTGACTGAAGGACAGAGGCTGGTCCAGAGCAGCACTGGCTTGACGCAAGAACCCCCCCAGAGTGAAATGCAAGTGGCCTATACCATGTCGGGCAGACTAGGTGATGGTAAATGGTCTCCTTTAGAGCTCAGTCTGAAACATCTGCAGGGGCAGTTCAGCCCCACTCTGTCAAAACCAGGAAACAAGCTCATATAATGCAAGAAAGTCTCCTTCTGTTTTCCAAATGTCGCAGCTCAAAAGTCATAAAACATCGAGCACTGCTCCCAAGAAAGACAGCTTAACTCACAGCACCCATGCTAGAGTGCTTCCTGGTGCCATTCCAGAGCTGGTCGATACTAACAAGCAAATACCTGAGATGGAAAATACTCCTCCTAAGGCCTTTTTCCATGTGCAAAGCCCCACATGTGCATCCAAGACCTAGATCACACTATTCAGTCTGATGTCTACAGCCCATCCATAATGCCTAAAGTGACACAGACTTACTTTCAACACTGTTCCAGCAAAACATTAACTAGTATACAAGAGTTATCACACCTTTCAAAAAAATACATCCAAAATATTTTTAAAGGATTTGGTTATTAAATCAATATGATCAGTGTATACCTGTGGATTAAGTAGCCGGGGATTAAAAACAATTCAGTTCTAAAGCAAGATTTGGAAGACAGGCAGTGTTCCCTTTCAAAACAAGAAAGAGTGGAGATTTGCTGAGCTAATAGTTCAACAGATAAAATGCATAGTTTTATATGGAAGTCTCATCTGAGATTGGCAGGATATTAAAAATAACAAAAAAATAGTTTAAAAGAAAAGAAATTGGGCAGACAAGCTATTTTATGTTCAGCTCAGAATTTTTAACCATGAGAAGAAAGCTATTTTTTTGTGTTGACTCAGGCTTAATGTCAAAAATTGTGGGGTTCAGAAGGTAAGAAAAGTTTATCAAATTACTGTAACTCCTACTAAAACCAATACAAAAATACAAGTAAGATTTAAATATCTGTTCCTATGCAGAGGTGGAAGTTGGGGGATAAACATAACCTGAAACTAAATGCAATTTAGAACACAAGTCTGCATCCTATTTCCAGTAAAATTTACAAACCTGACAGTTCATCTATGTTTGACATAGGTTGAAATAAAACTAAAACTTCACATCCAATTCGTAACACCACTGCACAATCTACTTCTCATTCATTCTTTTCACTGAAAAAGACTCACATTACAATCATAAGAATATACTCTGCGTGAAGCTCCCATCCATTTCCGTCAACTGCATGTATAGAATTTGTTTTGCTGTTTTGGTTTTGTTTGGTTTTTTTAAATGCAAAAGCTTTTTGAAGGGCTTCTTTTCAGGTCAGTTGTTAATGAATTTTATACAAAATCTCAAACTGTGAACAATATTTTAAAAATAATTTAAAAGTAAATATAACCAGGTTACTTAAAGATAGAACACCATCTAGCTATATGGCTATGTCTGAATCTTGTCACGTGATGGATCCCCTATTGCTCTCTTACCTAAATTTTCTGGTTGGAATGAAAGAATTAAATCAAGTAAAAACAATACAACGGCCAGCAAATCCATGATTCTAGCTACCGAAAGAAAAATTTGTTAATTTTACAAGATGGAAAAAACGACTGCCCTTCTTTTATGTGTGGTGTAGGGTATAGTGTACAATCCTACAAGAAACCTAATATGGCACAGGGAAACAGTGGCTACCTGCTGCATCCGGAGAGATTCCAGTTCTCTCTCGAGCCGGGTCCGCAGCCTATGTTCCAGCTGTTCCCGTTTCTCACACGCTGCCTGCAGCTGAACCAAGGCCTGCTGCATCTTCTCCACCTTCTCAACATAGACCTGCTTCTTTTTGAGCTGAAACAAAGGAAGAAAATGCAACGTAAGTTAAATAATGAGAAGTAAGTGAACTTCTGGCTTTGTACACATTGCAGAGCACAGAAACGCCAACGGGAAGAACATGTCCAGATGACTGCTGTCAGTGTGCCTTAGACTCCTACTCTGGACTCCACACTCAGGATGTTACAGGTCTTTCCCACCTCTGCCAGTTTTTTTGTCCTCAGCAACCCCATGGCAATGATGGGGAAACTGAGATAATTATTTGTTGCAAATGATTGAGAGCAGCGATGGGCTAGAAAGGGCATCCGGGTTCATAACAGAGAGTATTTAAGTGACTTGACATGTTACCAAGGTAACCGTAGCAAAGACAGCATTTAAAGCTGGTCCACAAGTTGGGAACACTTTTCAGTGGAATACAAAAATTCCTGGCAGTGTTTTTATGAGATTAAGCAGAAACTGAATCAAAACTTGCAGGATCCTATTCCAGTCCCATAACAATAAAATGATTAATAGGATCAAAGCATACACTACACAGGGCCTGTGCTCTCTCCACACTGCAGCCAGGTTTATTCTAGCAGTCTGGACATTCATCTTGGTCATCTCAGCCCAGTGTGACCTGAGAGGTCCTGCTCCTTTCCTTGCCCCTGCCCTTCCGCCCTCCTCCACTGTTCATCCTGCAAACCAAACTGCTATCCTGCCTCATGATAAGCAATGAAAACTACCGTGCTGAGATCCCCAATAACTGTCTTAGGAAGGTTAATCCACAGTTCAGGCAGAATAAAACCAAGCTAAAATACGAATTAAAAAAAAAGAATAAAACACACCCAGGGCCCAGCTCTATTCTAATATATAGAATACTGCACACCTATGGACATAATTTTCCGTTAAGGAAAAGACTAACAATCACAATTAGCTGGCCTCCTGCAGCAAATCTGGGGCATTGCTTTTTTAGCTATGATCGTCATCATAAACCCTGAAATACAAAAATAGCAGGAAGAAGGCAACTTTTCCCAACAGTCAGAGCCAAAGTCTAGAGAAGCACCACAATGCAAAACACAGACTCCCTTATGCGAGTTCAAAGAGCTACTCTACAGCTTCATGGAAGAAAAGTCCACTGAGGGATATCAGAGACAAAAGACACCACTTTTGGCTCAGGAAGTCCTTCTTGGAAGCGGAAGGTATTCTGGGAAAGTATCGCTGTTTGTTGGCCCCATTCTGATAGTGTTCCCTAGGAATCTGCTGTAAAAGTTTCGGCGGAGACAGGATACTAGGCTCGCTGGGCTTTGATCTGAACAACATGAGCCGTTCCTACATTGCACCTTCCTTCGGAAAAGGTCTTATCATGTGTTTCTTCAAAATTTTGCCTTTTCACACTCCTGTTCCTTGAGGCAATCCAGAGACTGCAACGTGAATAGCAGAGAGAGAAAAATCTCCAAACACTATTAATCCCAGACATGGTATCCTTTTCTTCTCTTCACAAAGTCGGCAGGCATCTAATCTCACAGCATGAATGTTGCTGCCCTAGAGGATTTTCCCCAAACAAGTATTTTATAATAAAAGTTACAATAAATAGTGAGTAATCCAGCCAAAGGCCTTCCCACCAGTGCATGTACAGTAGAAAGGTATTCTTCGATTGCTCAAGATTTCAAGCTTGATTGGAATGGGAGGGACACGAACATTTTAATACAACTTAATATTCCACTGCTGCTCTGCAGAAAATCACTAAAAAGGTTATACTTAATAGACCTTTTTATTCCAGATCATAGTGCTTAATAACACTGATTTAAGCTTTCTCAGACTCCAGTAAAGTGTACATTAATGCACTAATTTTACACTTAGATTAACAGCAGCTCATAATAGTTATGTAACTAGACAAAAATGATAAACTATGAGTCAGCAGCAGAACCTAGAAATGGAGAGCACCCAGTATCTTGGTTTTGCATATGAGCTTACTGACCTGGGCAACAGTAAGGAACAACCTAATAAACCCACTAACAGTGAAATATCATGCATCAAGCTGAACAATAATCTTTTGAAAATCATCCCTTCTCTCCCACTCTTCTACATAAAAAATTAAGGAAGGAAGGACAGACATTTGGTCTCTTATTACCTACCACAAAGCATTTAAATTTCTGAAAAGTTTTTTAACACACAGGTAAAATTCTCCTTGCAAAAGGCAGCTGCTGACAACATTTTACTAGTTTCATAATTAATAAACCTGAGTATGCATATGTGTGGATTAACGTTTTGGCCTGCATTCAAAGAATGCCAAGAACCCAGCCAAAAAAGAATTAGGACACAGAAATTCCACTGAAACGTTCACTTTGAAAGTGCTCCCATCAGCCGAACCTGCAGGTGAAACGTTGCAACACAAGCTGTTGCCCAACTTACCAGCACTGCCTGCACATGCCTAACTCATGCACCAGACCTAAAGTACAGGCATGGCTTGTTCGGTGGCTTTTCATAAAGACAACATTTTTTTCCCCCTTCACAAAATACACTTCATCTTCCAGCATAACAAAGAATTAGGAATGTTAGAAAATTTGGGGGTTGTGTGTGTATATTTTTTAATGGCTTAAACCCAGAATTAATTCAGGAACCCCTCAAATAATTTTCAGTTTTTTGGAACACAGATGTTCAGTAAGCTTTAAAGGCATGTATGTGCTCCAGACAACTCAGCTTTCCTAATGTGTCTTTTGACACAATTATCCTTTATGTATGAGACTGTTTCATTTCATGCACTCGCTGCACTCAGTCAACCCACTGCATATTCTGGCAGTGTCATTCATTTCCAGCTCTGCCATCTCTGCTGCTGCGAGTCTTTGTGAGGAACAATTTACCTTTCTGTGATTCTCCAGGAGTGGTAGTAGTGAAGTCTAATTTTTCTTTTTTTTTTTTTTTTTTTTAAAATCTTTCTGACTTGGATCTGTCCTCTCAATATAAAGAGGACCAGGAACAATTCTTCCAAGCACAGAGGGATTTCATTACCATATATTGAGAGTATAATCATGTTTTCCTAAGACAGGAATTGGAAACAGAGTTTCCTGAGTATTGCCAGGGTGCTGCAGACAAAAGTGAGATGGGAGGAAGAAAAACAGGCAGCATGCTGAGGCTTGTTCTTGGTCATTTGCCATGGATTCCCCACCCTCTCTTCCAGCAAAGAACCAAAATTGGCTGCTCAGTGCCAAGGGCCATAGTAACACCTACCATGGGGGAGATGGCATCAAAGGACACTGGAATTCTCTCCTCTGCAACAGGCCTTGCAGTGAACACGTGCTCTAGATAAGAGTTCTTTCCTGAAGCTTTACAAGGGTGCAGTCACTCCCTTTGGTATATAATTTTAAATAAATTTGACAAGATAGTAATTTTCCTTTTGATGGTACTGCATTTA
Source organism: Fulmarus glacialis (assembly GCF_000690835.1). Lineage (NCBI taxonomy): Eukaryota > Metazoa > Chordata > Aves > Procellariiformes > Procellariidae > Fulmarus > Fulmarus glacialis. Next base: position 15,072 of record NW_009192871.1, read on the forward strand.
ACTAAGAAGCAAGCTCATGCTCTCATGATGTATTGTAACTGTTTTGCCTTGAAGGGTGCTCTGAAAATGCAGAGCATTTTACTCATAATAATACCTTTATTATAACACCTCTTTAAGATGGTAAGATCTCAAATAACCTCAGTGCACGTCTGGAAGCACAGCAGAGCACTTCAGCATGACTGTATCCCTTCCCAGCGTTTCCTACAACTCATGGCACAACTTGAATCACGTGCATATCTTCTCCAGGTCAACCCCTGACTGCTTTGGAAAACGTCCTAACCAAGTATCAATGGTCAGGCTTTAACTTTATCAACAAGATTTTCTAATTAAACCATTGTAAACAAGAGCAGTCACTCTCCAGTTCACATCCACTATGATGTTTACATAAATCCTGCAACAGGACTGAGGACAAGAAAAATAAAGAAGGCAAGGACTGGCTTGGGAGTCTGCAGAAATCTAGTACACAAAAGTGCAAGCTGATGCAGGGAATACCCCTGAAAGATTCCCTGGCCTCCCGATCAAGTATTTCTGTCATCGTTTTATTTCCTCTATCCCTTGTCAAGATTGCTTTCTGCAGTTGAGAGCCAGCTGGGAGAAGCAGGATACAGTTGGGATTCAGAGGCTTCATTGCTCACAAGAGTCTGGCTGACCTGAAGAGCAATGTGATTCCAAGTTAGAAAGATTTACTGCCTGAAAATGTCTGTACACCGATATCCCCGAACTGCAGGGCTTCCAGCAATGGAAAATGAATCAACCACTCTAAACATACAGGGATGAAATGATTAAACAAATTCACTAAACCTAGAAAACTGAAACTAGTCCTCAGAATCTTTTCACAGGAGAAAAGACTTCCTAAGACAACGTAATGCCTGGCAGCAGGCAACCTGCAGGCTTCTCTGCTACAGAGAGCATTTGCAAGGTCAAGGCCAATCAATGGCCAAGGACAAAGTGTTCCCGTCAGAAATAGGGACATTTGATTATTACTACAACTACCCAGCAGAAAAGGGATTAACATTCTAAAAGCCAAACAAACCCCTTTCCTAGATTTGATTTAGGCTTCGACTAACCGTGCAATCTCTTTCAGCAATTCCAGGTCCTTGCAGAAGAAAGGCTCTGAAGAGGGCGCAGAGGTTTCATGCATAGAACACAGGGAGCAGGGGCATACAGGAATGAGGAATTTTCACTGTCAAGTCACTAGAATCAAGGGAGGTAGAGGCCATAACATCCTCCAGACTGGAGACGCCTCTGCAGGACAAACGCAGCCCTGGACACAGCAGGTGAGGAGAAAGGAAGGATCTTTTGTAAAGAGAATCATCGCTTCCAGATGCGTTACTCAGCAAAGAGTAACTCTTCTGGGGAAGAAGAGAAGACTTCCTGCATAGCTAGCAATGATTCAGAAATTCTCCCAGGCATTTTGACAAACCCAGCCATTACCCTATTCATCTTGGACAGCTCCTATTTCAGCAAATTGGTAACACTCGTCAGCATCTGCTTGTCTCCCACCCACTATTTCTGATGTCTTCAAAGTCCTTTGTTTAATACATTCAGGGTGTTTTCATTACATTCTGGGTTTATCCTAAAGCTGAATCCATTCAGATGCAGCTGAAAATGTGTTTCCCCACAAGAATTTGCCTGCTATGGCAGAAATGTAGTAAAAAAAAAAGACAGCAAGCACGTTTAAACCACCTCTCCCTCTTGCAGTTGGAATATATTCCTCTAGGATGCCTTTGAACCTTCAGTGTGTTTGAATTCAGGCCCAATAAGGCGCCACTGGCCTCAGCAAGAACTCATGCTGAAGCAATTTGGTAACACTATCCTCTTGCTAGGGAATAGTGTTTGTTGCATGGGAATGTCATAATGTCGTCTCTCCATTTGTTTGTGTTAAAATGTTACAACTCTCAAAGCCACCTCCGGAAAATTACTAACAGGCAGAATATGAGAGGTAGCGACACGGCAATAAAAAGCCAGTTCTGCATTGTTACAAGAATGCAGGTCATTAAAAGACACACACACACACTAGTTACAGGGAAGAGAGGGAGTTTCCTCTCCTTTCCACTCTACCCATCCATGAATGATAAGCCATCCAAAAAGTGTCCCCTTTAAAAGCATCTCTGTCCTGAAAGGAGTAGTTATGTAGCTCTGAGAGTCTAAGCTGTGGAGACTAGGAATATCTTTTTATAGACCCAGAGGAGTGACTGGAAAAAAACAGACAAGCCTTCAAGCACACAAACTCTCCTTTGGGTCTCTTCCCTACAAGCCAGAGCTCTGTTCTGAAAGTATCTCAGACACAGCATATAAAGTACAATAGATGTCATTTGGAAATGAACGGTCCTACATTTCCCCACAGACAGAACCCTCAGTGTTATCAGAAATAGCGCGCTATTTCTCTTCACAATAGCTGAGTGGGAAATGAATACAATATCGTAGCTCTGATATCTGGTTTATGTTGAATTCTGATGGCTGAAAGATCTTACAGCTTCTAAATACAAGCCACTTTTAGAAAAGATATTTCATTCAAACTTCTTCCCTTCCCCCAGGCCCCAATTTGCACCCATTAGAGAGGATGTCTGCCTTCTCTTTCCATTGCAAGGTGTGTGCGTGAGGACGGGAGAGAGTAGATATTTATATCTTCTTAGTGGTAGTCACTCTTTTTCAAAGCTGTCTCCTTAAGGCACTCATTAAAACAGTGGCTTGTAAAGTGGTGGAGCAAAGGAGTACAAGTTACACTACTATAAAAAAACCCACAAACTTTTTTTAAGTTGAAGTGTGCTCTTCCATGGTAGGAATTAACCAGGGTAAGCAGAAATGACCACATTCAATAAAAGTTCTGGAAATTCCTTTTTTTTTTAAAAAGTGTAAAAACAGTAGCAATTGTACCCTCCACATCCAGCAGTTTTGGTTAGATGAAGTATTTGGCATCAAACTCCCTCCTGCAATATTATAAGCCTGGTAAGGACTCACAATAAGCCAGCGTTTACCCAGAGTCTCGGGCTGGTCAGGATGGCCCTTTCTGTAAACCCAGCAATTCTGCTTTTGGCCCAGAGCAAAGCGAAGTTTAATCATCTGCTCTGTTTGCTAAAGGCTCTCAAGGTGTATGCTACCAGATGTTGTGAAAGCACGGTAATGCGACTATTTTAAAAGCTCACACATACAGGCCATCTGTGACCAGCTACCAGCTACCCACCTGCTGCACACTGCAGCCATTCAAATGTTTACATCAAAATTGAGACCATCGTGGCAATCTGTGCTCCAAAATGAGAATTCTTCATTGCTTTAGCTGCAAATATTATAACTAACAATTTCTGACTGTGATATATGTTTTTAAGCCAACATGCATTTTATCCCAAATGTGTTCAATTTATCTCAAATTTATTGCATGTAATGAAAATAATCTGAAGTTTAAAAAACAGACTAATACTTCACTAGAAACAATTTTAATAAACTGCTGACATGCATAACTGTGGAATATCTACTAAGGGGAAGAATGAAAATGGGGAAGAGAAAATAGGGGTTAATTACTGGATATCTATGTATAGTAGAGAAGCAGTAAAGTTTAAATATTTAAATATTACATATAAAACATATACATACTTAGCAAGTCTGTTCATAGACATATTTAAGTTTGCTTTAAATACTCATGATCACTCACCCTTTTTAGCACTTTGCAGAAATAAACTCCACACTATCAAAAACTTTAATGGCAGCTTGTTCTAAATTTGAAGAGTCATTTCACCCCTGCTAACAGACCAGGGAAAGTATTCTGCGAATGTCTACTTTTGCTTGCAACTGCTTCACACTATACTTCGGTATCTCCAAGGTCATTCCTTTCTCCATCACATTTAGCATCCCTTTATCTCTTCCTTCCCTCTAACTTGCATACTAAAATGCCATATATACATAAAAGCTCTCAAAGCTCCATAGGAGTAGACAAGTATCTACCTTTTACAGATGGGTGGTTTTGCCCAAACTGGCAATTCAGGCAAAGGATTTTAAAACAAATCTGGAACTTCCAATTCCAATGCAACATTTAAATTCAGCTATAGTGATACATGGCATATAGCTCTCATTAGAACGGAAATATTCTTTTTATAAAGGATCTGGTGAATATAAGGCAGGGTAACTCTGCTTAATAGGAAATCAAAACGGAAGGGGGAAAAAAAAAAAAGGCTGAAAACTTACATTACAGGACGCAACAGCTGAAATATGCACACCCCCCTCAGGCCCTGAGCCAGAGTGGCTGCCAAACCTTAGCATAAGAAACTCCACCCTCTTCTGCAGGACTAGTTTGGGAATTCCTGACAATTACAGGGACTAATATCTCAGATTAAGCTGGCAGGAATAAAAGAAATAATTGACAAATTTTTCATATATCTTGGTCATTGAATGTCACTAACTCAGGCTGACATTTACAGTCCCTTCTAAATGGTGCCCTGAGCACTTAACAGCTTGCTTGGCTGTCTTTCGGAAAGTTACCAAACAGCTCGGGGATTTAAGAAGTTCCCACAATTTAATACTAATGAGGCAACAAATGTTTTATAATCCTAAGTATTTCATTAAAAAGTGATTTGGGAAACCTGCTCTCTACCCCTTCTGTTTCCACTTACTCCCCCTCACCTCTAGGAAAAAGCAGAGTTAATTCCTGCTCCCTCACTGAGACGCTTCCATATTTATCTACAACAGGAAGGGTGGCACTTCCTGCGCACCCTGGGATTTGAGCAAAGGTTGGATGCAAATGACCACAAGCCCTCATGCAATCGAGACCAGGGCATTTCACTCTTTATCAGCACATGTGTGGTTTTCAAGCTATCATGCAATCTAGCCCAGAGTTACTTACCTATTTACTATTCTACCTAGGCAGAAATACTTTGCAACAGCACTGAACCCAATTCTTCTAGTAAAACGAGAGAGGCCTTTTGAAAAGAAAACATACAATTACTATTATCTTTGAAGGCTTCAACTTTACTGTGAGGGAGCCGATATTAGTGCCTACCCAGAGGTTCAACCTAGCCAAGTGCTGTGTGTGCTGGCTGATCACAGCACCTCTATACACGTTGACTGCAAGCACGTGAATAGTTCCAGGGAAGCCACAAGGATGTCCTGTGTACTTAAAGTTAGTCACACATCAGACTTTTAGTGTAATAAGGTGCTGAAATCTGAATGAAAGCCGAAGAGCTCCAATACATTGCAGGATCAAATGACAGAATAGTTTTAGAGCCAAAGAGAATCAAGTCATGTTTAAATTACCCTATAACCTAACGCTCCCTCTCTCCCTGAGCAACAAAGGTGCACGTCAGTCTTGCCAGGAGATGCTGCAATTTTAGTGAAATCAATGGACTTGTCAACTGTGCGCAAGGCTGAATGTGGCCAGTGATATTTAAGCATTCCTCTGACTCTGTTGTTCTTTTTTTATTATTATAATTCGTATGGCACAGAACCTGGTTCCCCAGTGATGGGCCCCAGCCCGGCGATGCTACGTGCTGTACAAATGAAAGCTCCCTTTCCTCAAAGCTCACAGCCTGAGTCTCGGACCAGAGACAACAGGCAGAAACACACACATAGGGCAGGCCAAGTAGACAGTCTCTGGGTTAGCATGAACTGTGGCCTAGCCCCTGCCAACCGTGTTGTGAGCATCACAGCAAGGGATGCTTCAAAGTGGCCTTGCCAGTGTTTGTAGTGAAGGTGAGGACAGTCTGGGAGAAAGCACAGAAGTGCTTGTTTGGGGCGGGGAGGAAGGGGTGGTTGGAAATTGAGGACAAAGGTAGAAGACATCCTCTCAGCAACAAGGGGAGAAGAGAAACAGGGTTAGGTAAACCATGAGGGGCCTGGAAAGCAAAGAGGAACTGCTTGAATTTGATGTGGTGGAGAAAAGAAAGCGAGGTGGAGCACTGGGGAGAAAGGCTAATAAGGCATGATGGCAGGTAACCCTGCAACAACATCCCGAATGAGTAGAGCAGATCCAGGAGGGGACAGACTGAGGGAGGGCTTCCATGAAGCTGAAGAAATTAAAAGAAAGGTACTGCAAGGGGCAAAACTTAAGGACAGCAGGGAAAGAAACAAAGGAAGGTTCAGGGGAAGGGCTACTGAGGCAAATACAGAGCTTAGAAGAGCAGGCTAAAATCAAGAGGCTGCTACATCTGTACCTGGAGAGGAGGAAGGCAGGCAAGATAAGATAGGAGGATGTTCACTTTGTATTTGATCATTCCTCCTCTCTTGGCACAATGGGATCCTGAATCGAGAGAGGAGTAGGAGTCAAGGGAGTGTCTCTGAAGACAGCAAGATGCAGGTGGATATGGGCACTGCTCAACTGAGGGTGATGGTGAGTGTTAGTAGGCAGGAAGATGGCAGAATTGAAGGAGGAGAGAACAAATCTGCAGTGGCGGAAGTGTGCTTGGTCATGAGATTTCCTCCAGAGGCTCTCTATGGAGGAACAGTAGGAGTAAAGGAAGCAGAGGCTGGGATTGGGAAATGGAACCTTTGAGAGGAAAGGAGTAGGCGGGAGGAAAGAGGACGGACACTATGACGCAGAAGGGCAGCGAGGCGAGAGCCATGTGTGAGCGGCAGAGACAAGGCTACAAAAGAAACTGCTGTGAAAGCTGCCCAGCTAAGCAGCTCAAATGCATTATCCCCTCTTGGGAGGAAAGGGAGAGAAAACAACCAAGGTCATGCCCAGCTTATTACGAATGCTGGGAACATACGGTGATCTGCACTGTGCACCATGATACCCTGGTGTAAGTGGAACACCTGGCAAGGGGTCAAGCTGCATTCATTTGATATTAGTTAAAAGTCCATCCAGATCTGTATTTCTGCCAAGTTCAGGAGGTTGCCAGGGCTGGGATTTCAGTTCCAGCCCACTTTATCAGTTGAAACAAAAAGAAAACGAAACATGGCTGCTTAGACGAAAGCACTTCCAAGGAAATACAGATTTGTGGCTTATCTGTGCACAGTTCAGTGATTTAGCTAACCAACACAAAGCTAAGTCGACATAAATAGCTTTGAAGCAAGCAGATTTCCTTATAATTTGCACAAGACAAACTCATTCCCACAGTCACTTTTACTGGAACCCAAGCTACCCTAATTTCTCTCTCCCAGCATCCTTACCTCCTCCTCCAGTTTCACCACCTTGGCCTGAGCATTGTTCAAGGCTTGGTCTCGGATCTCAATGTGTCTTCGTTGGTCCTCGTTGGTGGAGCGTGCAGCAGCCAGTTCTATTTCCAGTTTCTCTTTTTCCCGCTGTGTTTCCTTGTCTACCAAAACAAAGTGAGAGTTATCAATGGACAGCACTTGTCTCTACTCAGCTTTCAGGAGTCTTTCACTCCAGAGGTGAAGGAAAGATTGTACTGGAACTTCTCACAAGAGAGAGAATGCAAATCTAGTGCTAAGGGGGGAGCGGGGAGAAGTACATGGCTTTCAAGGAAGAAAAGGACTTGTAACCCTGAAAAACAAGCATGGTACCTTCAAATAACAACGTGCCACAATGCTAGCGAGAAGGAATAGAACGTGCATCACTCAGTACAGTTAGGTAATTTGCTCTGATTATGCAGATGGTTTGTGAAACTTGGCACCTCTTTACCTCTGAGCTTTCAGCAGTGGAAAACAAACTGGGTGATTTTAATATCCCAGGCTGGGGAGAGGAGATGGCAGACCTCTGTGCCTGAAAAAGTTGTGCTCCTTTTTTTCACGCTGACCCCACAAATAGGAAGGCTGTTCTGCCTGGGGCAGCTGTCCTCCTTCTCAAAATAACCCAGTTGTCCCACTTTTCTGGCAGTATCATCAGAAGAGTCAGAAAAGTGAGCAATGATTACTCCTCAGTCTCCCTCTATGCCCTTAAAAACGACCCTCTGGGCCAGAACTGAGGAGCATGTATCTGCTCTGTCACTGCTCAAAGCAGACCTGCAGTTCAAGAAAGCCTTTTGCCCAGCACTGAGAGTTCATGTCTGATGCTTTAAAGCCACCCCAAGCACAGCAGCTGGTCCTTTACTGCTGCTCTCCAGAAAGAGCTGGACGTAGTGGGAGCAGCTACGCTGCGTGTTTCAGGAACAGGGCAACTGCCTTCATAAAAAAATAAGTAGGATAAAATAATTGGGGACTGGAGAAATTATCACACAGGGGTGTAAAGCAAAGCCACAACATAGAGCTGATGTCCTGTGTATATGTTGTCATTCCCAGCTCAAGCCAACCAGCTACAATGATAACATTAACACACTTGCTGGATACACAACCACAGAATACTCCCTGGAGTGATCTACACCCAGCACTGATGACACCAGAGAAACTGCATTCCAGAAACCAATATCCCACGACAAAGGAATGAGGACAAGGAGTGGAAGGCTTGAAAAACAGGAACTAGACCCTGGGTGTTAGTACAGACTGCATATGGAGTACACAGGCCCGTTTGTGCAAGCATGTGCATAACTATATTTACAGGACCACAATTATTCCCTTTCTTCTGCCAGCAAAGAGCCAGGAGCAAAGCTTTAGCAACACGGAGTAGCTGAAGATTCCCTTCTGCTAGGGAATCAATGCAGCCCACACACAGGTTGCAAAACAAACCTGTCCACCAACAGCACCCAGAACTCTGCGGAGCAAACCCTGACTGCAACTCAGAGCTAGCCTGTGACATAAGACACAAGGACAAAGGCTAATGTCACCACTTGCCTATTGTTCTCCCCATCTCTCCCATCCCAGTATTTCTCCTCCACCCAAGAAATGAGTTGCTGACAGTGTCAGCATGCTAAAATGGATTGCAGAAAATGGGCAGAGATGAGACAGGGTGGCATTATGCCAGCAGGTATCAATCAGCGCCAGCAGTCTGTTTGTTAATCTGTAAATGCCTGCAGCGAGGTTTTGGGAGGTTTTGTTCCAGACTTTTCCCCAAATGAGTACTGCTTCACTTGACAAGTGGCCACAGCACCCCTAGAAACGCTGGGACCAACGAAACGTAGCACTATGGTTTCCATGTTCATCCAAAAGGAGAAATTGAATGTAAGGCCTCACAGCTTTGACCTTCCCATCTCTCTGGGTAAACCTATGAACCTCAAAGTCCACCCAACCAGTTTGAATGCAAGACTAAACTCACAGACTTTCCACTACCACCAGGAGTTTTGAATTCACACCCTGACAGCCATCTGCTTGCAATGAAAGCCAAAAGGAATAAGCTAAAGACAACACAAGAGAGGGATACCAGCATTTGTCAGAGTAGAAGCAGTGTGTGTTACACCACAGAAAATCGCCATTTTGCAATTTTATTGCATTACCTTTTTATACAACAATTGGAGAAAAGTGAGCATTGTCAGAAGGGTGGAGTACACTATGGGATGAGAGAAAGTTGGCTTGCCGCCGTCAGCCTCAAGACATTTCAGTACAAAGGAAAAGCAGCATTTCACATCTGTCATTTTGGTTTGCCTTGTGATAAATCCATTGCTGTGGACAGAATTCATGACCCTTACCCAGCCCAGCGTACTGCAGGCAGCGTTCATCCCCTTTATTTTTGCTGAACTGGATAGGGCAGTGGCAAATTGAAGAGGAAAAAGATAGGAGACTTACCAGGTTCCAGTCCTACTGGCCTTAACTCATGCCAGAACTCTTGTCAGCCTGGAAAGGTTTAATTCCAAAGCTTTCAGGGGACAAAATAGGTGGACAAATTATCCTGTACTTTATGGGGTAAACACTAATTTTACAGTTTAACTGCAAACTACATTTGCTCCAAAATCTCTAATAAATGCCATCAAATGGATTTTACATACTGACAGGAAAGGAATTCTTGAATCCCTCCTCCTTTCTCCACTGCCAGTTTTGAACTATCACTGCCCTGATTTCTGTCCTGGTAGAAAACCAACAGATCCAAACTACGCTAACCTGCTGCACTGTTATCCTTCCCAGGATGACCAGAGCATTTCTACCCATAATGACTGTGTAACTCACTTTGTGCAAAGAGTTGAGAGATGGTTTTGCGATTGTCTTCAGACCCCTCAAATTCCTTCTCCGCAAGCTGCTTGTTGGCTGTCTCCATACGTTCTGCAAAATTTTTCAACAAAAGGAACACTAAATAATTAAAAACTTCCAAGCATTAAGTCACGTCTGCTCAGGACATTTCTAATGCAAACTAGGGGAACAGATCTCCTAATTCTACACACCCAAAAGTAAAAAGCCTATCAGAAGCTGGCACTCACTTTTGAAATGTTTCTAATTATGTCCTTGAGAAAATATTCTCAATGGGACAAAACAGGTTAAATAAAGTTCCAAAGAAATTATTTAAACAATTACAACACATAAGAAGTTTATTTTTTCAATTTTTACAAATGTTAAGACACCTTATTTTTTCCACCCAAATAAATCTCACCATGCAATTAAAAGATTCCCTTATAATTCTCCACTAAATCTTAATAGTTAGAAGATTAAATCACAGTTGTCCAGTTACCTGCCTTTAGGGAAAAGTGTAAAACCCTAAGGACAGCTTAACAAATCTGCTGCTGCAGGATGTTAGAAACTTATATCAGTCTATGAAAATAAGAATGAAATGTTTATGCTGTGTTTTATTATGAATAAGATTATTTAACGCAGGCCTTTGTGTACTGTCCTTCTCGATAGCACTGGGCACTGTATGGCCTCACTTCTTGGATGCAAAACAATTTCTGGGAACACAGTCCTAGTAAGAGACTAGGGGCAGTGAGAGCAGATGACATGTAGGACAATCAGAAGGCTTTCATAAAAAAATTAAACTTACAGTTTAAAAGACTGATTGTGCACCTTTAAACATCTCAAATCACAGATGTTTTTTGCCTTTCAAACCAATGCTTAAACTTTGACCCATGTTAAGGTCAAATACCATTCAACATCACTCTCCACTGCCAGCCGTCGTACTGCCTCAGCCTCTTAGCAAGAACCAGACGCTAATAACATCTCACTCTGGAAAAGGAAGGGAGATCCAAAAAACCAGATGCCTACATTGATAAGGAATGACAAGACTTTCAGGAAGAACAGACAGTCTGCAGTTTGTATGTCAGTGCAAAAGGGTCACTGGACAGGAAATAAAGTGAACATGCCTGGTGTGGGATTAGGCAGTCAGCAAAATGTCTTTCCATTTGTATAAACTGAACAAATTGTACAAATTGTGTCTAGGATATAAGACAAGAGAGAATTCCAGGCTTGCATCTGGTTTATGGTATTTGGCTTATCACATGTTTCTTCTCAATGAGAAACAGGCTGGAAATGAGAGACTACAGCACTCTCCTAAACCTGTCTTTTCCGTACAGACAGCAAGCGCTTAAGATCTCAGACTACTGAATATACCTGAGTATCCTGTCATATTCTAGTCTGTCAACAGACACAGTGAATTCTCCAGCAAAACACCGTCCTGCCAAGTAAGTATAACAATTAAAAAAAAATTGAAAAACAGAAGTTTTACTTCATTCACCTCTTAGATCCCTGTTGAAATCATGAAGCCTACGAATTTCTCCTTCCAGCTTGTTTCTCATGGCCTTTTCCAGGGCATCCCGCTTAGAGGATGATTTCTCCAGGTTTTTGTACGCCTCTGAAACTTGCTGAATTTCTGTTTCCAGCTGCAGTGGAAGTGAAAACAAGCACCTACTATTTTATCACTAACAATTCTTTTCATTCAGTCTCAGAAAGGAGATTACTTTCTCTCAAGTTTTCTTTATTGAAAGAAACCTACACCTATACATTAAGTAAAATGACAGAGTCCCAGGTTTATGACGGATCCTTCTGTATAAAGAATACCAGTGCTTGAAACGAAGATCTCGACTCTCCTTCCAGACTCTAGCTCTGTTTCCCCAATATGATCAGAGCATATATATAGCAAATTGAAGAAGTGCAAATGTCATCTATTTTTTCTAAGACTGAGGCAGTTTGGCACTACTGTTAGTTTGGGCAAAAAGCATTTATATAAATAGCTAATGCGACATCAAGTTGAGTAAGTAAAATAAAACAAGAAAGGCAGACAAAACTATGCTAAAAAATGGTAGCGGCAGATCTTGCATTACTGATGAACTCTGCAGATCTGTAATTGTTATGGTCCAAAATTCACAATAAAACCTCCTGATGTTTTATGTTTACACTTCAACAATTTAGTTGTGCTTTTAAATATTCAATTTACTAAATGGGAAGAGGGAAACATTTGCAGTAAAATATGTTTTATCCTTCCTTCTAGCCTTCAGTGTAAAGCTTCTCTGCTTCTCTGATCACCCAGAGCAAAAGGAGATTCACTTCTAACTCTCCTTACCAGGCATGGCTTTGCATTGCTATGGAAGTATGGATCCACATAATAGCAAACCCCATCAGCACTGTCTACAGCAAGTGATCAACAGGGGGGTGGAGGGAAGTGCATTTTTATCCTTCTTTCATTATCAGGAAGCTGTCAAACATTTCTCTAAAGCATTTCCTGGCCAGGAACCTTCCAAAAGAAATACAAAACGAACATACGTCCCTGGAAAGAGGTAACATAGGGAATAAATGAGTGTGGAAAGCCACACTGGTCACCTGAACTTAAACACGTGTTTTAAGCAGTCACACATTTTTATGGCCTTGGAGACTGCTCAGCACAAAGAGCACAGCAAGGCCCACAAAGTCCTAAATTGCAAGTAGCATCAGCCTTTTCACAGCTGCGAGGCAAAAGCAAAGCTGACCTGCTGCACAGCTTTAAATCATTGGTCATAAGAAGTTATTTCTATGAGGCTGCAATGAAAATACCTCTACACATGCTCATTAATGATGGCTGTCACTGGGACTTTTTTTAAAAACATTTTAGCATCACTTACTCTACTTGTTTCATAAAGCCAAAGGTGGCAAATAGCTTGATCCAAAACAAGATACTAAGTTTTCGTGGAAGTTTCGTGGTATTGAGGGAGTGACAAAAGAAGTGTCAGTCCTGCAGTCCAAGTATCTTTAATGCAGCCATAGCAGCAGTACTTGCCTTGCACACTGTCCCACCAACCAGTTTTGTAGCAATGTCCCCTGTCGTCTCCTTGAGTGACTATGGTCTCATGTCATTCCAAACAGGCCCTTCCTGCAGTCTCTAAAGTCTTTTAGACTGATGGGAAAATGAAGCCTGCTGCTATCCTGGACATAAGACCATTAGCTTTAATTTAACCAAGCAAGCCAAGCAGTCAGTCTCTTCAAGACAGCTGATGAGGATGCTCTTTTGAGCATGGTCAATTAGCTGTCAGAATAAAACTGAAGGCAGAATTCTCTCTTCTGACAAAATTAAGTTGCTGCCCAAAGGGACAGGATACAGACTAATCAATCTGCATATAAAAGACTCTAAAGTAGATAACCAATCCCTTAAGCAAGGAGTGTAACAGTTGCAGATTAGATGATTCAATTATGGGCAATACTAGACACAGGAGAGTGCCTGATATCCAAAAACACCCACCTTCTGCAGCCGGGCTACTTTCTCGTAACATCCATCCAGCTCCTGTCGTAGAGACCGGTTCTCTTCTGACAGGATTTCCACCATCTGCTGGGCCCTGGAAACTATGGCAAAAGGATCTACTTGCATCTGCTGATATGGAGAAGGTATCTGCTGAGCCCGGGACATTACTGAATAGGAATCGCCTTGCTGCTGCTGGGGGCCTAGGAAGGGCTGGCATAGTCGGTACAAATCTCCCTGATGGACTTGGTTTGACAAGAATGGCTGCTGGGTTCGTGGCAGAATGCCAGGATCTCCCTGGCTTGGAGTCAGAGGTTGCTGATGCTGGGAAGGGGACAGCCTGGATGGTGGCGGAGACTGAAGCAAAGTCAAAGATCCCAAGGATGTCAAGGAAGAAGTTGGGCTGTGGTGGTGAGGTGGTCTCTGTTGTAACTGCAGCTGCACATCTGGGTTCTGCCTGGAAAACAGAGAGCAGAAGCTCCAGCAAAATCATGCAGAAGATGGTGCACAAACCCAATGACAAAGCGTGGGATGACGTGCGTAGCTCCTTTGCACAGGTCTTCACACACAAGACTCGTATGTGAGGTTTTCCTCATTTTTATAAGTTTGTTTTAAAAAAATGCTTCAAAATCAAATCATTATCAGAAAATATATTCTAAGTGCACGAAGTTCTTTCCTCTTGAGTCTATTTTGTACAGAAACACTAAGAGAAACTCCATCAACAACTACTGACCAAAATTATTTTTATAACTTTTCTCCACACTTTGTGGATAAAACAGCTAAACTGAGGACTGTTAGGAATGGCCTCTCTTGTTCTGTCCTGAAATGTGCCATCTCTCATGGAGAAAACAATGAATTTTCTTCTGCAATTCAGGATACAGAGTTAGTATGCCAGCACCACTGATTCGAGCTTTCTGAATCAACAAGCTGCAGCCCAGTCAAATAAGACAGTTAAAGGATCTGAAAACCAACCTAAGAGTCAGAAGCAGCCTTTTGTTTCAGAACCACCTTCAGTCCTATGCAGTAGGTAAGTTTACTGCTCCTAACAATAACCTCTATAGGATATCAAAGACAGATCTAGCAATCTGTAACACGCTTGAGTCTATCACAGAGCTAACTCCAAGCTACACCAGCTCACGTTTCCCAGGCACTGGAGATTCCCAGCTCAACTTCTGCTGTATTAGCCAAGTAAGAAACCTCTCTTAGAAGATTGTGTGGATTTATCGTGCTTGGATGGCCTCAGGAGGCAGGTTTTGCTTCCTCCTCCAAAGACATTCAACCTTTAACTCCTCTGGATGTTCTTTATTCTAACAGTTGAAGTCACTCCCTCTCCATGCTGCAGCCAGTCTCTTTTTAAGCACAGACCTCAGCCTGGTGCAGACCCAGTCTGGCAGTTCAACATGTTCTGAAACACTCCTGTTCTTCTGAAAAAATTTCCCACCCTTTGGGATGCAGTTCAACCCTGCAGCTGGAAAAGCACATACTGTTGTTCCACCTGGCCATAGCTGCTACAGAATAGCCCCGTGGTTGTCTGTGTTCACAGGAAGGACCCTACGTGCTTGCTCTGCTGAGCACAGCGTATGTACAAGACAGTCTGCAGCAGAGCTCTCCCACCACACCAGGAGCGTTAGTGGCACGTCAATTGACAACACCAAACATGAAGCTGAACCGGGAACTAAAGGGTTACACAACGGGCTTCTCAGCCGATGTGCAAACACTCAGCATCATCCTTCCTGTTCTCTGTAGAAAGAACCATCAACTCTTCATACCCGTCCAAAGAGGAAACGTCTGCATTACTCACATCTGGCTGGCAGCGCATGTAGGAGTTTGTATGTTCTCAGCCCAGCGCAGGCTTCGCTATTTCAATATCATGCATCTTATGGCTCATTCTCCCTGCTTTCCAGCAGAGATAGTGCATAGAAACCTCCAAGCTGATGCTCAAATTCCTTAACAGGGAAACAAATCTAGCCTTCGCCACTTAGGGAGAAACAAATAATTTTCTCTCTTTCTTACACTCAGGTGACTGCAGTCCCTGTCAGCAACATCATTTCAGGAGCTGTATTTCCCCAGAAATGATCATACGCAGCATGAGGATCTCAGGGGTCATGCAGAAGAGAGACGTGCAATTAATTTGCTCAGGAACGTTCAGTTTAGTAGCAGCAATTTGGTTCCTCCCCTCTTGGGAGGTCAGCTCCACTTATCGTTGCATTTATTTCATGACCTTTATTTGCCAGTTCTCATAATGAAGAATGAGGCAAAACTATCACTTTGCATAAAAAACTTTGCATCTTCAGAAACCACTCGTCTCCTTGAGCTTATTCTTTACCTAACGTCATGCACCTCTGTTTTGATGTTATAATCAATTAGGGAATAACCTTGCTGTGACATTTAATCTATGATGACCTACAGAGGTTAGATCAAGAGAGTTACGTTGCCAGTCTGCCTCATGGATGCAAAAAAACACCTTTTCAATTTTGAACCTCCAAAATACTCTCTTCCAGTCTGAAAACAACCTGGAGCAGTTACTCAGAGAGACTGATTCCGCTGACCTCAGTGTGTTAATATTATAAGCCAAATGAGGACTATTTAGATGCCAATGTTAACAATTTGAGCTATTTGACTAAAAGCATCTCGCTATTCTGCCATCAGAGATGCATGGGCAGAATACTGCCATTTCCGCAGGACTTGAACACTAATGAAAGGAACGCAAAGATGGCCAAAGAAAAACAACAGCAGCAGCTAAATTCTGAAGGGACAGCCTTTGTACTGGCATGCCTGGTAATGACATTTTTTTTTTAAACCTATTGTAAAGAACAGCTCTAGGAAATCATGGCTGAGTATTTCTAAACAAGATACATTTCCAAAATTTCCAGCATCTTGGCACTCACATCCTGAAATTATACCAATCTTGCAGGTTCAAGCTACAACATGAGAGCTGGGAGCCTCTAGTTCTGTTGCATTACCAACAGCATTAGAGCTTCCAAAATGTCACAAGTGCATTTATATTCCCAGCAAAACGAGATAACGCAACTGTGATAATACATCTTATCTTTAAAAAAAAAAAATTCTAAATCCTAGTAACCTCACAGTGACAACTAGACCTTTTAAGTTCTTGTATGCAATCTTTTACATAAACGTTCAAAGAACTTTTTAGCATCCCCACTACTTTAAATTTTGTCTTCTAAAATACTTATATATATTTTGTGGGTTCAAAATACCTGGCTCTGAGATCCCTCAGATTAACATGAGAATTGCGGAATTTATTTCTCTGGTAAACCAATTTTGGACTGAGAGATTCAGAAAGGTAAATGAACACAACTGAACTTTACAAGATTTTTAAGCCAGACTGCAAAATTTTAAGGTACAAATCACTATTGGGGTGACCTAACAGAATTGCTGATAAAAGGGTAGTAGAAACTTCCCTCCGTGAGAGAATCAGTCCTCGGGTAACCCTGCAGTAGTAATCAAAATTATATCCGAACTAACCGCTACATGCAAAAATGCAGAAAGACTCTCAAAATACATGGAAAACAAAATTATGCAATCTCCTTCCATTTGCCTCAGTGTCATAAAGACTGAAAACCCCAAACGCAGGAAAAAAAACTCAGAGCAATAATTCCCACAAGTGTTTAAGTTTGAAAGCGTAACTTTAAGGGCCACTTCATGTTGAAGACTGTATCATGCAAGAATCTCTGCTTCCCTTACAGTCCCTGGCACATATCGGAGAACCACACCACGCGGGCCAAGTACAAACCTGGATTTATGGCTCTGCAACTACAACGGTCACATTAGCTTTTAAGTCATGAAGAAAGAGATATGGAGTAAGGGCAGCTCTGCAAGCAAACCTAGCCATCAGGAGTCCTGAGGCTGCCAGGATTGCAAATATCAAGTCACGCAGAAGATCTGCGGGTAGAGCAACAAAGTAGGGAGGGCAGAAGAATGAAGAGATCAGGAAAGGTCTCTGGCTCGTTAAAATTTTTTCTGCCTTCCCAGCTTCTCCTGCCTGTTTCATGTTTAAGAAGCTACAGGTCCCCTCTCTTCCACAGCCCTCCTGCACAAACTGGGAAACGCTGACTGCAGGAGGGAACAGACTCCGCTTGATTAGACGGCTGAAATCAAACATGCATTTTTGTTCTGCTTCCTAGTCATACCTGATTATCGCTCACTTTGATGCTGCTCAGGGGAACGCAGTGCACAGAAGTGATTTACTAATTATGGGACAAATTCTGCAGACCTCCTTCTCAAAAAGTTTCTGTGAAGTCAATGGGATTAATCACCACAGCAAGAGCTCAGTCATTTGGGCTCTGAACAGGGGATGGCACTTGAATCGGAGAGACAGCCAGCTTCCTCTGCACCCAAAACTGTACCAACACGAGCCCCTTCTCCTCCATCTCTCGCTGTCCTGCCACAGGAGACCTTGCAACCCCACAGGACACTGAGCCCAAGGCACCCGTCTTCTCCTCTTAGACCTGAAGGTTTGTTTTCATCACCAATGCTAAAGTGCAGTTGAGATATTAGGGAAAAAAAAGCAGCCAGCCCTCTTCTGAACTTTCTTTAAAATTTCCAAATAACAGCACAGATGCCTCCAGCATGCCCAGTATTTACATTAAACCAACATCATTACGAACATATACGTGTTCCCAAACTTACACCGCCCAAGAGCAGGTGAGGCAAACTGTTTGCAGACTGGTTTAAACTTACCACACAGCCCATTCCTTTCCCAGACTGGGGAGGGTGAAGCATGAGAATGCTGTGAATTCCCCAATGTTTATCTTGCTCAACGAGTTTTATTTAACCGCATCGTTAGGTCACCCTCAAATTCCCCCGAACAATGAGGGGAAAAACCCGCAGAAAAGGGTGTGGCTTCACGAGCAGAAAGAAGGGGCTTTGTTTCCTTGACGCACAGTTCAAAAAATGCACACATTTACCAATCCAAATTAATCCCGATAAACACAGAGCTGCAGCGCAGGAAAACTGGAGTCTCTGAAAATACTTTACCACTCCAGCGAGGCTGCAAAGACGCTCGTTAGCACTGCCTGGTGCAAGGCAAATGCACTCCCGAAAGTTGTATGCCTTTAAAATCCTCACACCATTACCCAGCTGCACCTTTAGTAACACAGAAGTTTTCTTGTCTAAATGACAGTTTCTCTTAAAGCGTGTGGGAGAGGGAGGGGAATAGAGGACTCGCTCCCTTCCTTTGCTACGCTGCTCTGTAATTTATGGATTAGTCTTGCAATTGTTCTACTGCTACAGCATTTGCTTGCAAAGGAAACCTCCTCTCTGTGCAGCTATTTAGGTTAAAAAGTAACCTCATTAGATTCCCAATGCTTTGAAGACAAATCTCAGTTGCTTCCCCTACTGGAAACCTTGCCAGCTGAACCTTTCTCCTCCCCCCACTTCCCCCCCCATGTTCTTTCAAAGCAGCCAGGATCCATCCAATTCAGACAAAAATCACCCTGTCTAGAGGAGCTGACTGTTGGCGTGTTTTCAAATACCTCTCCCTTAAACAGCAAGCAGGCTACGTCTCAGATTCACTGTATGTAATATTACGAGTATTTCTGATGCAGCATAACCATTAAGGATCTGTTTCCCTTTCCTGTGTGCATAGAGATTTGAGGCCTTTGAATTTTCAAAAACATTTGCAACGAGCTTCTACAATCATTACCCCCCCTAAACCCTTTACTTCCCCTTTTCCTGGCCTCTTTATTATTTATTTAGCCAGATCAAAGGGCCTTTTCATCAGGCTTGTATGCTGCTGAAGTCATTTGAGATCACAAACAATGGTGGACAAACTCTGAAAATAGCTCCTCATAGGACTAAGAAGGTTCTGAGCAGATTCAAATTCCCCAAAGCTCAGACTCTGTTCCCAAATACAGACTGGTTTCTTCTTCATGCTCCCCTCAAAACACAACACAGTATGTGCAAACACAAACGCACAGAGACCTCACCATTTACTTATGTAGCAACGCCCTCCTGTTGCTCCTTTGTATTACCCTTCTAGCTTCAAAATGAGGCCAAAATCATTATACCAAATCCCACCTGGTCTTGGACAGAGATGAGATGGTAAGGAAACAGGTAAAGCAAAGCCGTATATTTAGCCCACCTGAATAAAACTTCATCTTCACCCACATGGACATCAGTGTTTGGCTCAAGCCAAATCTACCTCCTTGTCTAGAGGAAACCAGAACAGGCTGAGATTTCAAATGATGCAAGGAAAATCAGCGAAAGCTAAACAAGCAAGTCTGGGATGAGGCACAAAGCACACTCCATTTTCCACTCCTACACTTTGGTTCATGGAAAATAAAATTTGAAAAACTCTAAAGGAAGCTCAGGTGATTTTTGTCACCTGCACCATTACTGCTTTCATTCACTTTCTCCTTTCTTACATAGCATTTAGATGCAGTTTAAACTAAAAAGAAAAAAACCAATCTTTTGTCTGGGCAGACATAATTAAAGAACAGCTTAAGTCTTGCAATAAGTAACTGCAAGTTTCTACTATGAATCACACCATAACTTTGGCTTTTGTAGCAAACCTTTTGTAAGGCTCTGGAGCCTCAGCATTAAACTTCCCCATGCCATAAAATCAAGCTGGTTTGTTTTGGGATTTTTTTTTTGTGTTTTTTTTTTTTTTTAAAAGAGTCAGGCCTCTCTAGGTAAGCTACTGAAACAGGTTCCAGTTCTTCCAGACACAGTCTGTAGCTGAACACAATATGTCATCTCACATAACAAAGATGGAATCTTTGCTGAAAGAAAACCTGCCTCAGGAGTGAGGGCAATGGACTGAGTTTTATACTCTTTCCTTACGTGGCTGTCATGGAGTTTGTTTTAAGATTCTTGCTTACCTGACTGACCCATACTCAGGGGGATGTTGATACCTCATCATAGGCCCATCAGATCTTCCCTGCTGGCTCATGCGATGATCACTATAGAAATGTCCCGAGTCCTGAGGTTTGCAGTTCATAGACGGGGTGGACACATTTTTGTAAGGATACTCTGGAGGAGGACCCCGCTGCTCCATTCCTTTCATGTTGGGCTGGGAAGGGGGCTGCACTGAGTTCTTGTAGAACTCATTGGAGCCAGAATTTTTATAAGGGTCGCTGGACTGCTGAGGAGAAAGCGGAGAGAGGGGGGAGAGCGGCGCGCTCGTGACAGGCGCGTGGGCCTTGACACCGCTGGTGGCCAAGGACAGCTGCATCAGCCTCTCGCTCAAGGAGCGGACATGCCCTTGCTTGAGGTCCTTAAGTCCTTCATCCTGGTGGACCTTCCCTGGGCTCACCCGCTGAACCGTGGGCCGCCCTTCAGTCCTCATCTTTTGGTTGGTGACCCCTGTTACATAAAACGCTGCCCCGACACTAGCATGCGGCTGGCCCCTGAAATACTGTGACTGGACTTTGGCTTCCTCATAGGTCGGGAGATCCTCACTGTTCTGAAGTCGCGGGGAGAGCTGCTTCTCCATGATGCTGTTGTCCACCTGTATCTCCTGGCCCTGGGGCTCCTGACGGGCAGCATGAGTCACAAGCTGGTGGTCTTGGGAGCTCAGCCCTTCGTTCTGAGATGCTGGACTCCCAGTGCTGTTGAAAGGGGGGGCATTTCCTGTGGCTTGCTGGTGTAAGGCAAGAAGGTTACGGTTGTCATTTGGGTTTCCGTATCTGAGCTGCTCCTGCAGCAGGCGCTGTAAAACTGTCGTAGCTGCTTGCTCTTCTGAATTCCTCATCTCAAACTGTGGTGCCTTTTGGGTGGAATGTAAAAGCTGCCCTTGACCTAAGGAAAGGAGACACGGTTATTAGCGCCTGAGTGGATCAAGCAAGAGACATTCAAGAGCAATGGCTTGAAATACAGAAAAAAAGCAGGTTAGATTACCAAAGGTTCCCATAACAATGGGGGTCATTAAGGCCCTTGACCTAAGAAGGACTTGCATGCCAGGGGGCAAAGCCTCGAAAGGTGATGAAAGGTGACTTGCAAGTTTATAGGAATATCAATCGACTGCAAGCTGAAGGGATGCATGCCGAATACCTCAGACAGCAAGGCTGTTTTCAGGCAGAAAGAAGACCTATAATTCACAGGATGATGGTAAAAATGCCTAAGTCCTGTTTGCTTTACACTTAGGGCTACCAACAGCGAAATACAATTCCCATATTTCCAAGCAGACAAGGATTAAAGGGTGAAATCAACAATTTATCAGTTTTAAGGGAGAGGGGGAAAAAAAAAAAAAAAAAAAAAAAGAGAGAGGCCCATTGAGATAGTATATGGTTCAAAGGAAGTAAAGAAATCTCTTAGCTTAGATCGTTTAAAGCAATTAATGAATACCTCGTTAGCCAGCAGGTTTTTAGAGTTATGAAATACCCAGAATGAGATCAGCACCTAGTCTCCCTGCTGCAGCAAACACTACGTACTGGTGCAAGTGAGGACTCTGTAACTTCCTGCTATACAAAGGCAACCAAATCCTCACGCATCTAAATATCGTCAGCTGAATGCATGCAAATGCAAGAGAAGGAAAATGAGTTGTCTGATCTAAGGAACAGAAAAAGACCTGAGTGGCAGGAAAAAACACTGCGTACCAGTGAGAGAAACACAAAGAGCCAATGTCAAGCACATCCTAAGTACAGATTAAGTCAGTGACCAACGCTGATTACACTTCGCTCAGTCTCCCAGTGGAGTCAGGAATTTGCCATAGAAACTCAAACCCATTGGCCTTGCATGAGTTGAAATATCCAAAATTAATGATACCTTTGAGATATTTAACTAAAAGCAGAGCTACTTTTGAGCTACAACAGTTCAGAATAGAGAATATGCTTTACTTGTTGGATAAGCTGTGGCTTTGCCCTGACAGCAGAACACACGTTGGTATTCTAGCACTTTATTTTGACACCTTTTTTCTGTATAACATTGTCCCTTAGCAAAAGGTAACTTGTTCCCAACAGCTTGTTCCGTGGCAGAACCAGTGATGGACTGCAGAAGTCAAGAGACGTGAAGGGTCTGCTTTGTTCTGTGTCTCCACAGCCACCCAGTTTCCTCCCTCAGGCCAGCCTACCGCAGGAGTCTACCCCTGTAATACAAGGCCTTGATGCATCAGGCAGATAGAACCCTTCTGCAAGCGTTAATGATGAGAAAGTTAAAATCCAACTCATTCCAGGCTGCCTCACCAAACTAGGAATTCAGGCCCTGTTAACTGGCTTGGAACATGATTCTTCTGAAATCCTATTTGAAGTTGCACATACCTATTTCCTTCACTTTGACTTCCTTGGTAAGGAGGAGCAGTTCTGCCACATGGGGCGGACACACACAGCCTTCCTCCCGCAAGTCCAAAATCTCCACTCAGAGATGGCTTCCGTCTCCTCTTCAGTAGGCCAGATCACTTGATACTCTTCTCGCTTCCAAAAGAATTCTGAGGAAAGCATTGAAAACATCATTTTAATCAGCAGAAGAGACAGCAGAAATAATAAACCTTGGCCCATATTTCAGATTTTTCTTTTGTAGCTTCTTGTTTCTCCCAGAGCCCAACAATTTTGATCCCTCTAGGATGAATAAACCCCCCTGTCCCTAACAATCTACTCCAGCTGCTGCTTTAATCATGACAATTTCTGCTCCAAGATTAAATGTTGCCAAGTAATGCTCTGTCCCATCTGTGCCTCCAAGTGAAACAGTGATTAAAACCCGCTAATTCTTTAACTCCATTGTTTTATTTTTTGCTAAGAATGAAAGCTGCAGCACAGATGATGATACACTCTTCTTATGGCTCCTTTTCCAGTGGTGCTGTATATTTCAAACTGTATCATCAGAAATCCTTTGATGAAAGGTGATATGGTTAAACGCTTTACAAACTTCAACAAATTACGCCTCAAAAATGACTGTGAGAATGATCAGTATACGAATATTAGCTTTATTTTACAAACTGGGAAGTGAGGGGAAGAAAAGGACACCAACAAAGTACATGCCAGAAATATACTGCAGAGCATAGCTATAATTCCCAAAACATTCTTTAATTACATTACTTTTCCCTTTCAGAATATAAAGCACTAAAGAAACTTTAACCATTGAGGGGAGAATCAGGACAACATAGAAAAATATGTATTTAGGCGTGTTACTCAAAAAGCAGTTAAATCTACTACTGAAGGTGTCCTAAAGAAAAAGGCAAACAACGCAAAAGAAGTGGAACATACTTGTGCATTCCGTGTGCTTACACTTTAAGGGCAGGCAATTAAAACAGAACTAGTGAAATTAAAAATATTCATTGAGATGTATAATTTAACTTAATTTCCTGGAATGTTGCAAAAAATAAAGTGAACAGATGTAGTGAAGGAATGCAGACGTGGATACTTCTGTCTCTGTCTTATTATGGCACACACCCACACCCAACAAAAATTATCTCAGATCTGCAAGTTAAATACTTGAGGTGTCAACAGCAATTTCAAGGCACATGAACAATATCTAACTAGGGAACAAGGCTGTGTTGTGTGGTATGGTACTTCAAGATGGTGGTTGAAAAAAACATCTAATGTCAAATTCTTAACTGGTGACTTAGCTCGAGAGGGATATATTGAAAACAGCTGCCAGCAAATATGCAGTGAAGAACCTTTAAACCAGGCATTAAGATAGCAGATAACTAGAGCAATTTCTAGCCTCTTTTCCCAGTGTTGCACAACAGAAGTTAAGGGTTCCTTGTCCCCCTCATACCAGTATCATCACTAACTCTTCTTTTTTTCTTTTTTTTTTTTTTTTAACCAAAGTTGCCCTAAGCAACCCTTTTTATTAGAGCATAAAAAGGCTTTTATTATGCAATATGATGCTGCCTTTCCACCCAAAGATTTCTTTTGTCTCAACTGGAAAAATCTAAGAAGGGGGGTGGTGTTTATTTTTTTAATACAAAGATACAACCCAGCTTGAGATTCTGCCTCTCTGCCTTAAAGATTTTCTCAACAGACAAATTCAATCTGTGCATGTTTAACTCCTTCAAACGTTCAAGGAAGTAATTCTGTATGCAACCATTTCACACACAGAGTTTCACTTCACAGGAATACAAGCTTATTCTGCTGATCCGATGAAGGGAGGGCACAGTTCACACTGAAAGTATTTGCTGGAACTGAATACTACTAATTTTAGTGTGGATGTAAACTAGGAATCAGCCTGGAAATCCAAAACAAAAGGTAGACTGAGATACAATATGAAGATATCCTGGCCAACAAATCCATTTTCTTTAAATACCAACTGTTAACATTAAGCCTATTTTTTCCAGGTTTATCCCATTATTTTTAATTAACAAAGAAAATCTTGTGCAACTAACTTGGGTGGCAGCATTCCTGGAATCTGCTTTCTGAGTGAGCTGGAAATGCATGGCAGAACCAGTGAGTTAACTTTTTTATGTAATGAAACACAAAAATGAACAGTACAATCGGTACTGAAGCCCATGTGTTATTTATTTGGACACCAAATTCTATTTGTGTTAGGCTCTTCCAGCAATTTCAGTTTTCAGTGCGCCAAAGATGGAAATCAGTGAGGTGCACTGGAAAAGTTGTTATGACAGAGCTGGAAGGAAATTGGAATAGGTTCTGTAGACATTTTAAACAGACACATTTGGGTGTTTAGCCTAAATCTATTACAATGGATAGGGCTGAATTCAGACTACCAACAACTCTGCAAAACTGTACTGGCTTATGAATTGGATGGTGCACTCTTCGTAACTGCAAAGCCTAGAAACACCTTGCTTTTCAAGTGGAAAATTCAGTTTTAGACCAATTCTGTTCCAAGGAACCACTGTGAGGTAGATCTCCCAGGCCGAACTGATTTCACAGTTTGTTCCTCAGCATTGTAGCTCTATCATCTTATTACCTTATTCTAACTTCTAGTTTGAAATTATTCATGGTAACTTTATATCTGTATGTTCTTGAGTGAAACATCAGAGTCTAGAACTGGTACAACTAACATAGGAATTGCAAATAGTGTTGCATGTAACCGTGCTGAGATCAAGAATGCACATAAAAGGGGAGGTAGCGTAGGTACTATTTAAGGAAGAAAAGACCCATGTTTGCAGGGCATTGTGTAAAAACTCAGTAGCTGAGGCTTCTGTCTTAAACATCTTGTAATTATGCATAGGAATCTTGCCAGTCCCTCGTGAGGAAGAAAGACTAATGAAGAATTTAAAATGATAATACTGCCAGGCTGTAAGGAACCAAAGCAGCACATTTCTGTACA
Source organism: Fulmarus glacialis (assembly GCF_000690835.1). Classification (NCBI taxonomy): domain Eukaryota; kingdom Metazoa; phylum Chordata; class Aves; order Procellariiformes; family Procellariidae; genus Fulmarus; species Fulmarus glacialis. The sequence goes on from NW_009192871.1 coordinate 40,645, forward strand.
GCATGCAAATATTTTTCAGCATTATAAAAATAAACAAGCTTAGACAAGTGAGCTACTCACCACTGTTTGATGAGTGGCTATAATGCTACAGCTCAATTAACCTGCATGGAGCAATAATAACCTCACAAGCAAAGAGAAGCATCTTTCTTTAGCTTGTGAAACTAAGAGGAATGCAAGAGTCCCTGTGAGGACAGCCTGTATATACTTGCCCAGAATTACTGCTTAGCCAAGAAGCTAATTAGCTTACGCATCAGGTGGGATGGGAACAGGTTCACCACCTCAAAAGGGCTGGAGTACAGTTAAGCACTTTCAGTTTTACTACTAAATTTTGTGTCACTCATACACAAAACAATCCAGTGACAGTGACAGACTTCAAACTCAAGCAATAAATTTTGCTAAGTAATTCCATCTTTTTCTTAAAAGATGTGCATGTGATACTGCTTGTCCTGGTTGGCAACAGATGATGGGATGCTATCAGTTAGATGAAGTCTTAAGTTGTTTTTTTTAGGTGCAAAGTTATCTTCAGACATAACCTGCACACTGTAAGAAAGGAGGGGAACACAAAACAGAGATAGCATAGAAAGGACTGGCTGTGAAGTCCCCAGGCAATTGCAGAGACCAGCTCACATGCTGAGTCACCCACTGTTTAACAGAAATATGCCTTTGCTGCATGGCCTACGCAAAACCCAGCAGGCTGATTGCCAGATCCTGCAAAATTCGCTTAACATGAGTGTCTATAAGACCACTGGAAACGTGGCTATTCTGCACACACACTCACTTTGAAGTGGCTAGGAGCACCAGACTCACAAGGGCGAGGTCCAAAATTATTTAATGAATAGTGCAGGTTATCACTGAATGCTCTTCATTTCATTTCAGCCCTACCCAAGGAGGAGGAAGGGAGAGAATACGCGCTAGGATAGTCCTTGAGAATAAAGGTTCCCAACATCTGGTGCCAACACCCAAACCTGCAAGGCAGCACACAACGAATCCCAGAGTTGTGATAGCATTTTAGCACCTGCTCCTAACCAAAAGTGGGTTTCAGACTCCAACCATAAACACTTCCCCAGCTTTCATTCAACCATCCCGCCCCTGCTTGCCTAGATCTGCTGACTGTGGCTCAGGTGATCCTGGAGGGTGGCACTGAGCAGGTGCATGGAGCAGGGCCAGCATTACTCATCTTCATACCAGAAGGACACAGTCACTGGGCAAACAAGAAAAACTTCCTTCTTTTAACTAAAAACAAGAACAATGTCACCCGGAGGGGTGCAAATAATATGCATAGCGATTATATTAGATCATCAGGCAACTAGCGAGAGGCCACCAGAACGCCCAAAGATTGATCACGGTTCTAGCAACTCTTCAGGCCAAACCGAGTCCACCTTCAGCAAGGACTAGACTGCCTCACCGAGAGCCACTAACCATTCTCCTCCGACGCTCATGGTATTGGGATTTGGGCACAGAACAGCACAAGAAAGCCTGGCAGGCCTGAAGAAAAAGCAGCAAGTTGCTTGGTCTGGCTTGAGATAAATAAGTCAGGACATCAACATAGGAAGACCCCCTCTAAATAATATCTCTAAGGAAAAAACTGAAAAGACCTTACTCGACCTTTGAATTACTGCTCCCTCACTATAAAGTATCAATTTCTTCACATGGAAGTACCTATAATCTTCACCAACATAATTTAGGTTTTATATTACAAAGGAAAAAAAAAAAAAAAGAGAAGAATAAACACTCACAGAGCCTGGTATAAATAGGAATGCTTCCTGGCTTTTAAGCATTTTGATTAAGAATGCTACAGAATTTCAAGTTCCTCCATAAAATTTCAAAAGTCAGAGGGGCAGGAGGATTTATTCTGAAGATACTAGTCTAATAGCAAAACCAGTCCAGGCATATTAATCCAGCTGTTTTTATTGGGAATATTTCTACGTGAATACATCACACCATTCAGTTACTTAAACTGTTATGCAGTACTACCAAGCACTACTCACACATCTGCAGAGAGACAACTCTTTAGTGGCATGTACTGCAATTTCTGCATATTTAATGAAACACTGATTCCAGCACAGGCGGCGGGAGCTCTGCTACTAACTTCATAAAGGTCAAGATCTCACCTTTTAGATGTCGTCTTGATAAAACCTGATCAAGCTTACACAGGTTTAGTCACATCAGATCTCATTTCAGAGGACAGCCTCCCAGAGCAAGATTCATCTGCTTCGAACTTCACAGATTTCCAGTAATTATCCTTGTAAAATTGGGGAATTGTTGCAAACCCAAGCTGCAATTTTAATTCAACATCAAGTTTTGTTTTGTCTTTTAAGAATGCTCCACTTCTTGCTGCTGCTAGCATTCAGGCAGCGCCCTGCTTCTGTCGTCAGCAGCCCCTGTCCCACAACTATCCCAAGTATGCCCCAGCACCATTTTCATTGCATTGTGTGGTTTCTCCATTCCTTCACTGATTTAGTCCAGGCCTCTCCTCGGGGCTCTCAGATAATGAAAAACATGTGAGAGTAAAATGTAATCTTCAAACAGGCAAACCAGTTTCATGTGCATTATCAGAAGGGAGCAAAACGTTGACAGTGCATCATTTGTCCCTACCGATAGGATCAGGCTGTTTTAATTGCTGGTGAGATAAAAAAAAGATTAGAATCACCATCTACATTAAAAATAAAGTCAAAATTCGAATCTAAAAGCTTAAGTCCTGAAAACAATGGAAATACACTCCCCAAACAGATATATGCATTTTATGCTACCTTAAGGTAGTTTTTCCTCGTATGTCAGTTATGACATCCTGAAAATCTCTATCATAAATTGACACAAATAAAAACCGCAGGAGGAGAAGGGTGCAGAGAAAAAAACAATCACTATGGCCTCACTTTAGCATGGAATTTTCTGGCTTTTTCTAGCATTACCACAATTTAAACTATTTTAAGCCCCCATATGGAGGAGCTCTTCTTATTTCACAAAGCAATTTTACAGAATTTAACGGGACTAGTCACAGAATACAGAAAGCAAGCAGGCATGGGCCCTCCTTTTTTCAAAGGGCTGCTTTTTTTTTTTTCTTTATAAAAAGAAACAGTTAAAATACAGTTAACTTTCAATTGTTAGTCAGCCTAACAGAGTTGGCAATGCTCATTCTGAGATGCTGTGGCTCAAGGAAGGGAACAAACCTAATGCATTACACTGGGACAGACCAATATCACAAAGCAAGCCCATTTTGTGATCTCAATGGGTAGCATGGGTTAAAAAGATGGATCTGCATTTTTTTTAAAAAAGCAAAACCCAAGAGAAGATCCAGACCACCAAATTTTTAGAAAGCAAGGATGTTATAAAAGTGGTTTTGGTGTTGTTCTTTTATCATAACCACCTGGGTTTTTCATGTGCACCTTGTAAAAACCTTTAATTACTTGTAAGATGATTAATTAAGCCTCACCACCACACTGGGAGGAAGATATTATTACGACGTTCGTTTTAGTGCAGTGTTGATTGGCTAAGTCCTGGCCTACATGTATGTTTTTGTTGCCACAACTATGTCACTCAGGGATTTGATTTCTTTCAATGTAACTATTCCAGCAACCACTCTAAAGCAGATGCAGTTACACTAGGAAATAATTGTTTTTAGGTATATTACTTGGGAAACCTTGTATAAACCATACCAGCAAAACTTCTTCCTTGCTAATACAAACTTCATCACTAATAGAAAGATTTTCCATAATAAGTGGCGCAGCCGGTATTTTAAGCATAGATCCTGCCTAATTGGTTTGGATCAAGGATGTAGGCATCCCAGAACTTGCGCAAGCAGAAGATAGGGGAACTTTCTGAGTATTTTCTACAGCTGGAGAAGATACATCTGCAAGGTATCCCTAGCAGCTGCAGAAACAAAAAGTTAGAGCCTCACAATATTCCCCTAATGAAGGAAATCTGCATGTTTGTGTTCTGGTGGTGCAGTGTCAGCAACTAATAACATACCACAATCATAAGCACCGATATGTGCTAAAATGAACTTCACTGAATGCGCAGAAACCACAGGTAACACGTTGCTCCTTAAGCACAAATCCAAAATAATTAAACTTGCCACAGCTCTCATTCAGAGCTGTAGTCAATGCCAGCAGTGCTTGCAGCAGGAAATGCACTGAGCTCTCCGCTGCCTGAGGAACAGGGAAGGGATGTGACTGCCAGGGCTTCACTCGGGCTGGACAACCTGCCCTCCTGCGTCTCGCAAGACAACATAGCTGAAGTGCTCCCGCAGAGCCGTCTGCCTCCCACAAGCATCATCTTGGGCCCTGACCTCCGTTTCAGCCTTTTGAGACTGCTCCATGGAAACATCCCTTCAAAATGGCACCTGAGCAGTTTGGGATGGGGCCAGCGGCCTTCCATACAAATTTTCTCTTGCCATCCCTACTTCCCTAAATCAGAAATGCACTGGTCTTTCGCCAGTGGTAAATCCACTCTTCCCCCATGGGTGCTAAGATATTTCTATTAATTTTTCTTCTTTTAAACAAGATCCAAGTGCTCCACACCTGATCCCAACTCGGCAACAGCAAAAGCTGGGTTTTTTCCATGTAACTTTGGAGTACCCTTTTCTGCCTGCTCTCTACAGTTCCCTGATCTTACCCAAAAGAAGGGTGGAATAGACTACATAATTGCTCTCAGTCTCTTCAACCTTTATCATTCTGTGGTAAAAAGTGTTTCAAATTTGGTTTTATCTAATACGAATACCAGCATTCAATTGTGATGATTTCGGTAAACTGCAGATTACCAATTCCTTGTGCACCTCCGCAGGCTATCTTACACTGTTTTTATGTTCTGTGTCTCCAGAAATACGGAGGAGGTTTCAGCTTTGTTTCTTTTTAAAAAGACAATGGGAAAACTATGAAGATATGTTTTCCCACTCTGTTTTTCCCAAGCCCCACAAGAAGATGGGCTAGCCCTAGTATGAAGCAATAAAATTTGTTTCAGCTGGACACAGAACCACCCAAATTAGAACAGCGGGAAAAGTCCACCAAACCCTGAAGTGAACAAAGTCACTGAAATGTGGAATTACTTTCCCCAAGGGTTACAGTAAATAATCCTAAGAGATTAAGTAATTCTTTTAAAAAACGAGTTGTGTAGAGACACAAAGCATTTTAAAGCAAACAAACATTACTGTGATACAACTCTTAGACAAGGTCTTACAAATGCTAATTAATGTATTAAACAAAAACTTAAATTAGCTTAATTCATAGACATTCGTATAAGAGAACTGCTCAACAACATCTTGGTCTACAATTAGACACTGTAAGTGCTTTGCTAATACAAATAAAAGCAAGGCCTTTAAAAACCAATTTTATTAGAACAGTGAACTTTTTTATGGTTTAAACGAAGTCTTCGTTCTGTATTCTAACCAATACTGATGAACCTTATATAGTCCAACAGTAGTTATCAAGGAAAATGACCGAAGACCTCTCCAAACTCCCAAAGATTTTCAAATATTTAGTATTTTAAAAAATAAAAGGTTATTTTAAGCTTAGACACAACCAAACCAGACAACAGTCATTCTGAGAGAGGATGAGAAAGTAAAAAAGCAACAAGTGTGAATGGCAGTATTTATCTCTGAACTCCTTCTGCAGGACCAAGAATGCAGACTGCGTGCCAGTAAAATATGAGACGATTCAGCTATTAGAAACAGGAGAGAACACTCACTTTTCCAGTGCCAACCTAGCAATACGGGAGCTGCACACAACAAAGCATGACACATCGAACAACCACCATGAAGGATGACCACAAATCATGATCCCCAGGCGCTACAGGAGACTCCAACACACATGCTTCCTTCACTTACACTAAGCACCTCACATAACCACTACTGTACTAAGACATGATTTTAAGGCTTTGAGAGCTCTGTTTCCACAGGCCTTTTTATTTTGTTCTCAGTTTTTTGTTTTGTTCACGACTTTTTATTTTCCGTTCCTATTCATTCACCTATTCCTATTCATTCACCAATCTCCTGCTTACATCAAACGTCTGGTTTGCCCTGAATGGCCATTTACACACAGGTAAGTTTCAAATATATTCTCACTTAAAAAATTACATCCAAGGTAAACACAAATTTCATCAACCCTGAAAAACTCCTTTCACTTACAGGTATAGTAGGCAAGTAAGACAAATATTATATTGCATATTTAAAAATGAATTGCTCCTAGGAGCTCCTTTACATTATCATCTCCCAAAGTAGTTGTGATTTTTTTTCTGTCTTGAAGATTACATTTCAAGGCTACTCTGGAGAGCCAAATAACGTGCAAGATTTGAATATTTGCTGACTTCAGCGTTCTCCATACAGTACAGTATTTTCATATGGATACAATTTCAGCACCAGATCTGGTCAAAGCGTGAACCAAATACTTTTGCAAAAGCTGAAGGTATGGCCATAGCATGGAGGCTGCAGTATACAATTCTTCCTGTGGCCGCCACTGCATTCCAGAGCTGTTTGGGAATACACTCTCTCCTGTCTAAAAGGGTTTAACAATTGAGAAGCTCCTGCAGCCAAACTGGACTCATAGGGCAGCTATGTGCCTGTTCTTTCATAAAGACAATGATTTAAAGCCTACAATATGATGATGCCATATATGGGGCACATACACAGAGAACATCAGGCACAAGAGGTAGATGAAAGTCTAATCTAAAAAGTAACCACTCATCAGAAAGTAAGACAAGCAAAGAATTCCTGAAAGCAGAAAATGAGCTTACAGAAATGGATTGTGGCCCAGATTCAACACAACGGACTAAATCATTTTGACAAATCCTCTACTGCTTCCTGAAACTTTATAACCCCAGCAATAGGCAATTTGGAACACTTCTATGAAGAACCAAAAGATCCAAGTCCTTTCTTGTATTTCAGTGGACAGAAGAGGAGAAAGAGACCCTTCAACCTTATTACCAATCACCAAGAATGGCTGTTCTCACACTACTATAAACATTTGGTCTCCATGGAAGGGGGATACCTAGCAGCAAACATTGGCAACGAAGGACATTCCACTCCCACTATATCGTCCACAATAGCAAGGAGGAAAAAAAAAAAAATCCATAAGGCTGTTTTGATTAGGAAACCTTTGAGAAGACTTCTTCAAAAGTAAATGTCTGAAAATACCTTGAAATATGGAAATGTGCAATGACAGTTAGATGGGGGAAAACAGATATCCTACTTTATTCTGAAAGCATTTACACTTCACCCCAAAGTGGGAACATCTAATAATCCAAGAACCTTTTGCCAAGAGCAAGGTCATAGTTTTCTTTTTAATTCAGAACCGAACCTAACACACACCATGTTCTGCACCGAACGGCGAATCTCGTCATTTACAGGTGTTTTAGTTTAATACAAACCCTTAACATGTAAGAACTTTCTTATATTGGGCTTTGTCTTTCCAGGTTACAGTTCTGCAGCTCTTTAAAAGCTGTCAGTGAGAATGAAGCAAGAACTGCAAAATAGAGTTTTGCCCCAAGAGAGGTATCAAGAGATAAATTCATTCACAGCCAAAAGTATTTATACATTAACATACACTTGGACTGTTGATAATTCTAGAATTAAAGACTTACCTCTGTATATACATTAATATGGCAACAACTACACCTACATCAGATTTTGCTCCACGTTAAGAAAATAAAGCCTTTAATGAGCTGAAATTTTACTTCAGCTGTTCATTCATTGTAGCGACAGTGAGCTCTAGCCATGGACCAAGACATATTGTGCTGGGTGCTATACAGAGTTAAATGGTGCGAGTTGTTCCATCGAAAAAACCACCACCAACACCACCACCACCCCCGAAAAAATAAATCACATTACACTCAACTGGAGACAAAAGGAAGGGATAGAAGAGGGAGAAGCATTTATGTTTTGAGAACTCGGGGGTTGCAAATTCTCAATTTCACTGTCATGGTTAGGAAAACGTGGCAGTAAAGCAATGCAACCTTTTTTCTAAATAAACAAAAAGATTGGTCAGTCTGCTGATGAAAGACAGGATAAAGAGAACAAGAGAACTATTAAATTATCTACACTTCTGGGATTCTTGCTATTCTTTTGCAAAGTGAATGGCTTATGCTAATCAGGATGCATCTGAAATACATCATTCAAGCCTTCTTGTACAAATATAGTTCTTATTTATCCAGAAAGATCCCCACCAGCTGGCAATGTTTGCATACAATGTTAAACCCAACTTCAAGAGCCCATGCATTATGAGTCATTTTACATTTAAAAACATTAGTTCTCTTAGCTGTTCTTGAAGATGGTGTATCCCATGAGAAGCATTTTAATGGCATTCAACAATAATACACTATGTTACCATCCTACTTTCTCTAGCACAAAGAAGTTACAAGTTTTCTGTTGTTTGGTGTTTTTTTTTTTCCTAACGGTGCTTTGCCTACAGAACATCTTTGGAGAAGGGACAAAAGGATTTGCACCAATCCCTTCTATATGAATCAAATATTTATGCTATACCCTCTTCAAGCACTTTCATCTAGTAACCTATGGAATGTGATCTCCTGACCTTAACACTCAAGCACATCTAAATCAGCTGCCCTTTGAGCTGTATTACAGACTACAGAGAATTTTTATACATTTATATTACAGGCATATGAAAACCTTATGGCCCAGCCGTGGCATTCTGTGCTACAAAGCATACATTAGTCCAAAGTCGCTCAAGCATACTTCAGGAAAGAGCAATACTTTCATTCTCCCATGTTTATGTCACAATCTGATGTTGTATCACCATAAATAGGTAGAACGATGAACCATGCTATCAGTATATTAACCAGCCATCACAATTTAAATACGTGTCATGCCAAATAATACCAAAATTATGAGGTGTCACCACCACTGCAATCCTATGTCCCACTATACGGCACATTCTGCCTACTCCGCACTGCCCAGCTTCCTTTCTGCCTCCAGCCTCCTCCCCAGGACAGGCAGTGCTACCTGCAAAACATCTCCAGAATCAGAAAGACAATGAGCTTTGGGGAAGACCAGTCACCCCTTTCCCTCCTCTTGGAAACCTACCCTTTCCTCAAGAAAGCACTAGAGCAGAAACTAATCATTCTGCGTTGTGTTTGTGGCTCCTAGGAATGTTTTAAGGATAAGGGGTTGTCTTGCAAATAAGTGTCCCGGAGAAAAAGAGAGGGAGACCAAGTGCCCCAGATGAACCTGCAATGTCAACTATGGGACAAATTTTTCCAGGGTCAGCTTATGACCCTACTCCTAGGAGGACCAGTCACTGAGGTAACCCTGGTGAAAGTCTGACCCAAAGATTTAACAGGATCATGGTCTTGATGATAGGGTTCATGTTTTTGTATCAGCCCTGAAAAACCGACATGATGCTGCCCACCACTCACAGAGGAGCAGCACAAGGGTGTAGGACAAGCTCAAGAAGATGGCTCTTGTGTTCCCACCCTGATTTGGCAGAAAGTCTCAGTCCCCAGAAAAAGTCAAGGGTAGCAGAAAAAAGTGAGACAGCAGCCAAAACCTATGCCATGTCCTCTCCCCCAAGATGGATCCTGGTCAGTCACCTGCCCCAGTCCTCTCGCAAGGTGCCCCGCTGGCTGTTGCACCTCAGCAGAGACTGAGGTGCCCTCAGTTCTCCGAGGGCCCATCAGCTCAGAGCATGCTGACTTGCTGCGCCCCACTAAGGGAGGAACAGGCCACCTTTTCCACTTCTTTTTCCCCCAGAAAAGTGGGAAGGGGAGAGGGGAGGGGGAGGGGAAAAGGGGGGCAGAGGGGGGGAAGAGGAACAGGGACCACAACAGACCAATATTTAGCATTTCCTGTATCATCTACAGGAAAAACCCACGCAGTGGGGAAGAGCATGATGTCAAGGCTGGTTTCACCACGTAAACAGCCAGATCCTCCTGCTGGGGGATGCTGTGTGTTTCCACAGGGAATAGTATAATCCTTCCTGCAAAGAGAAGTCCTACTACCAGCCACACGAAATTCCACAGGTCCTTCCCTTGCACAAAAGACGGGTAGTGATGAAAGTCTGGCCGTGGGGAAGTGGGTATGTGGGTACAGAGCTGGGAGAGAACAAAAATTAGAAATTCACAGCAGTATTATCACTTGTAAAACAGCATACATTCAGCACTTGGCCCCTACAGAAAGAAGTATGCTACAAAATATGTTTCCCTGCACAGAGACTGGGCCTCCATCCAGTTATTATGTGCACATGTCCCTGCTGCGTTTTCAGTCTTACTTTAAAAAAAATTTCAAAACAAAGAAAACATATCCTCATACTCACTCTGTACAGTGCCAAGCATGTTCCTAGCCACGTTCAATAATCTGTTAAGGCGTGTTAATTATGGGTTCAAAACTTTTACACCTTGTGACACAGTAGTAAAGCACGTAATGTAAAACAAATTCCAGTGTGAAACAAGAAATCTCAGCTGATTGCGGAAGCCCTGTTTGCACGCGTGCACACGTAAATGCACATACATGCTTCTCTGTGAAGCATGACGAGCAAAGACAATCCTGACATGTGGATTACAAGCACAATAACTCCGATTATTTTCTCAAAAGAAAAGAGCACCACAAGAAATGCGGCTGCTTTCAAACACAGCTTGACAAACCCACTTCAGCGACTTCCACAGAATTTTACTTTATCCAATTACACACAAGTACATCACTATTAATTTTGGCTATTTACTGCCAGTGGAGAAATGGGTGGATGAGTGTATTTTTTTGCAAGAATTTTGCAAGATGAAGGGTAACCTTTACAGGAGAGAGAAGTGATGGGCAAAAGCTGATAGAGAAGAGAGCCAGTCTAACTCCCAGGTTTAGGCTGCGATGCGCCATGAGCACGTCTCTTACCTACCGATCTGCTGAAGACAAAAGGGTTCTCTTCTTTTCAGAAACTGGACACTTGTAGCTCGTTGGGTCAGTCACACAAAGCTTCCCTGCTGCCAAAGGTATTTTTTTTCCCCTCGGGTTTTTGTTGTTGTTTTTTACCCCAGAGAGTAAAGGGCAGAACAGTGGATTCAGCAGGGGCAAAGGGTGGAATTCGAGACTCAACAGGCGAACTGCAGAGCTCTCTCTAAAAGATGTTGTATTTCAAGGCGCTTTCACTTGCAAATCCTTCTTCATCCTCAGTGTCAATAAAACTGGAGGGGAGGGGGGAGTAAACTTTTTTAACTGCAGAAATAAACCGGACTCCACAAAAAGGGGAACGTGATATCAACTGGATTTGTGGCTCCACTTTTTCTTTTATTAAAAATAAATATACTTTCAGACAGGCAATCAAGATAGACGGGTAAAAATCCAATACAGTCAGACAGGACCTGCCCGCAGCCCTTGGAAGGAGGATAGCGGTATCTCAAGAATGGCAGAATAAACAAAAAGAAGGGAAAGTCTGCGTCCCGGTGGAGGTGGCCCGGCACAGGCTCCGCTGTCAGTGGCAGCGCCCGCGGCCCCGGCAG
>NW_009192872.1:0-2449 GCF_000690835.1 Fulmarus glacialis
GCTCCCGGACACACGCCGGTCCGATGCCCCCCCTCCGAATAGCGTTACTCTTCACCAGAAATTCACATGCGTACCTGACATCAGCTTCAGCCGTTATCCCTCGGCAGGGGAGATGCTTGCTCAATAAGCCTCCATTTTTGATAAAGCACGGAATAACAGACTTGTCCGGAGTGAGCAGCTGCTGTCGTTGAGGGCAGGAAACCCGTGTGCGGTGTTTGCGGAGCCATCGGCCCCTGTGTCACGTCTGTGCATCCATCCGAGGAACTGGGGTGACTGGGGCGGGGTGATGACTACAAGGGGCTCTGAAGTCTACAGGGCGAGGGTAGTACTCAAGAGGTAAATGTTCTTGTTTCATTCTTGCCTTGGGTCCAGTCTTTACACTTTTGACTGTCAGAGGACAATTACTTTTCATGCTCCCCATCTCGTTAGTATTAGAGTAGTTGTTCCAAGAATTTGATAAACCCTCTCTAATTGTTCTTGAGACCCAGAAGAGTTAATGCTCACATCACACCCATCCCTTCGTTAAATGTACATGGTGGGAGAACTCAAATCACAAGGAGGTTGCCACAGAAGGTACCAGATTTGATTGCCAGACCTGATAGTGAAATCAGATGAAACATCAACTGCTGTTTCTCTTGACCTTTGCCAGCTGGCGTGGAGAAAGGTGCATGTTTCTGGCAGGTTACATCCCAAGGCGGGTATCGGTTGAGCTTTACTGCCTTAATAATGCTGAAATCAGTGTATTTATGCCAAACAAGGCCTCATTTTTTGTCAGATACTGTCCAAACGCAGGTGAGGGCGTGTTTCCTACGTGAGTTTTAAAATTGGAGCTTTTTCCTACTGAACTGATCCAACCCCTTGTTGCTCTCTTGGAAACTGTAAATATTTGGTAATTTACTGGCGCAACCCTTCCGGCCTTGAATGCTTACCCAGCCTTCTCCTGCCACAGCGAGCGAGCCGAGTGAACATGCACAAACAAGAATAAAACGAAGCCTGGGTGCCCTGGGATACCTCCTTGGGACCCTGCTGTGTTCTCCTAAGCGACAAATTAAAACCAGTAAAGTCCTAAATCAAAGCCTTAGTAACTACCTACTGTTAAACTGGTGAGAATCAGCTTATTATGGTCAGGAGGAGTCTGGTTTGCCTTTGCAGATTGCTCAGACTTTGTATGAGCCAGAAGGAAAACAAAATCCGAGGCTCAGAGTAGTTGAAAGAAAGGAGGATTAAAATAGCCCAGGAGGGAAACGGGGGGGTGCGCGAGTTTGGTGCCGGCAACTGCAAGTGCTCCTTGTTTCTGTGTACTTTCCTCTGCCCTTTTGCTCTCTCAGCTGACTGGTCTGCAGAGCTCAGCCAGGAGGAGGGGAAGGAGGAGGAGGCCTGGCAGCCCACGCAGTTGCTTTGGGTCAGGGCTGGAATTGCTCGGTTGGAGAAAGTAAATACAGCTTGTTTTCGTCTTCGAATCATTACACAACAGGAGCAGGAAGTGATTGTTTACAATGCAGTTGGAGAGGGCTGATGGAAAACATCACCAGCAACACTGTACCCTCAGAACGGCTTAATTTTTAAGGCTTCAAAACTTTATGGAAGTGGAACAGTTCCAAAAAAAAACAGAGAAAAGGCAGAGTCAGGAATATGACTGTTTACAAAAGGCACCCAGGCTCCAGTTTCACGGCAAGTGGCTTGCTTAGGTCTTGGTCTGCCACCCCTTGCTGAAGATTCTGCTTTCCTCAATGCATATTTTCCCCCTTCTTGTATTTTTGAGAATTATGTTTCCATTAATTTCTTCTACTTGTTAATTTCATCTGCTTTGTCTTGGGTCTATCCTGAATAAAATTTCTGGATTTCTGTTCATCATTGTTGAGGACTTGAAAAAGGGACTGGCTGGGAAATGCCAGGGGTTTGAGCCAAGGTGTGTTGAGGGCACCGAGCGCTGACTTCTCCCGTGATCTGATGTGCCATTACTGGTGAGAGGGTGATGCTCTGTGACCTGGACCAGTCCTTGGCACGTCTGCAGCAGAGCATCTTTGGTCTGGGTGCATGGGGGTAAAATCTGACAGTAACCCTCTGCTTTCATGTGCTGAACCCGACTGTAGATGCTGAGGCGGCTGTCTTGTGTGTAGTCAGATCTGTTGTAGGAGTTCGAAACAAAGCTGTGATCTGTATCAAAGGAACAGGGTGTCATGGCTGTAGCGAGAGTGTGCGGCAGCCTGACGACATCCTTGCACTTCCCATGAAGAGCGCGAGTCCTTCGGAGCATTGGGTAGCGCTCGCACCTCCCACTGTTCTTGAAGTGGTTGTTTTGAATTGGCTGCTCTGCTGTTGCAAGGCTGCCAACAGGCTTCAAGCTTTGTTTTCAATGCAGTGCGTAACCAGTGTGGTTACGGACACGGACCTTAAACCTAGGCCAGTCAGCTAACTGAAAGTAAGTTGGCCTCGTGCCCCAGCATCC
>NW_009192872.1:2480-3824 GCF_000690835.1 Fulmarus glacialis
CACTTTGCAGTAAGACATGTATGCGTGTGTCCTGTAGGTCAGCTGGAGCCCCTGGCTAGGTGACAAACATAGAGGTTTCACCTCAGCCTCTCTGGGCTGAGTATTGCCATCCCAGGTTCAGTCCTCTGGGAGATCTGCCTTTAGTTCTGGGAAGCACTTCTCTTTAGAGGAAAGGCAGCGGTAGATAAAGGCAGCGTGTGGAGCTGAATTCCCTCTCCTCTTGGCTCTGGGGAAAAGTGAAGCGTTGCTTTCTCTGGGGATTTACCTAGTGTCAGCGAGCCTTGCTTGTACCAGTTGAAAGACCAACAGTGGATGAATTGTCTGTCTCTCACACCATCCTGTGCTTGTCATAACGGTTTTGCTTGTTGGTGGCTTGGAAAAGTGTCTTGATCTTGATCTGAGTTTGGTTAGTGAGTCAGCTTGTCCTCATACTCTGTGCTCGGAGTATTCATGCTGTAGCAGTTGTGCTTTAAGAGCTGGGATTCCTTGAAATGAGGCTGCTGTTGCAAATTGATGCTTAGCTGCCTGTGTCTGGTTGCATTAATTACCGAGGACATTCTGTGACGTAATTTGATGTGGGTTAATTATCAGCATTGAAGAAAATATTGGTACAAGAAGAACTGAACAAACATCCAGAACAAATGCCAGCTAGACATGTAGACCACATATATTGATTTTTTTTTTTTTTATTATTATTCTTTTATATAACAAAAGGTCCTGAGTGGCAGCCAGGAATAATAAAACCTTTGTTCATTACTTAATACTTTCTTCACTATGAAAACTTCAGATATCCCCTTGAGCCAGAAGGGTGGAGACTGATGAATCTAGGAGCTGTAAGACTGGTAGACTCTTGCTGCCTCTGTCATCGAGTAGCCATGAGCAACAGACAAGTCATCTCCCTTGGCTTCTGTGTTCCTTCCTTGGTCAGTCCCAGTGGGGATCACGGTCAGGAGAGTCACTCAGGAGGTCTTCTGGTGTGTCACCCTGCTTGTGTCATGTTTTCCGGTTGACCTGCGGTGTGTAAACACCTCCGACTCCGTGGTCATGCAGTTGTTTGCTGCCTTTTGTCTTCAGAAGGCAGTTTGAAAATAGGCTGTGAGAGAAAATGAAGGAATAAATTCAAGACGCTTGTGTCTGGCACGTCTCCCCAAATAGCCCTGCAAATCTGTGCATGTCCAGGCACGTCTGTGCACAAATAGCAATGACCCGGGCTGAGCAAAGTCTCTTTGTCCATGCACGTGTGTAGTGTGCGGCATTAAAACACAGTTCTGTCAAGAGTGCCAGTTCTTTGTTTGAGCAGTTTGAAGTGTCCTGAGTAGTTCTGAGAAATTTAAGTGCATTCCT
>NW_009192872.1:3855-17286 GCF_000690835.1 Fulmarus glacialis
GTGAAGCTCATCAAGATGAAAGAAAAGGTCAAAGAAAAGCTAGAGGGAAGCCCTTGCAGAGGACAGTATCCTAACAGCTCATACAGAGGGAACTTGCTGTCTTTTTCCAAGGCTAGTGAAACTGTGATTAAACGTTGAGCAAAAACACCAGTTCCTTATCTGGAACTCTGATGTAAGTACTCTGTATGCCATCCAAACGTGGCACAGAAGGTATTGCCCATTTGCCTCTCATGCATAGGAGGTGTAGTGAGTTGGAAGCCCTGTTTTAGGCTGTTTGAATGATGGAGGTCCAGTGCTCATCCTGCGTGGCCCGTGCAAGTGTGCAACCAGACAACAAGTGTCTTGACATTAATTTAGACTTCACAGTTGTTGTGTGGCTCTGCTTGGTCATGAGCTGAGCCCTTATCCTGGATTTGCCAGATACAGATACTCATTCCTGGAGCCAGGCTCAAAATCATACTCAGTTAATTTTGAAACTGCTAAAAAAAATGAAGGCGGTTCCTGTTTGTCCTTTAAAATCCATTTTCAAGCTCTACTCTGGAGCCAGAAGATTGGGAACTTATGCAAATGAACAAGAGTGCTGAGATCCTTCTGCAGACACAGGGCTCCAGGAGCTAGGCATTCAAAAATCCTTCCAGACATTACACATCTTGTAATGAAGCTGTAACAACAAAATGGACAGTGAATGCAGACAGATCATCAATTGTTCCACGTTCATGTTGGTAATACCTTCCAGTGGAGCATCAGCCTCTACCTACACCAATGCTGCAGAGACACACTTTCTATCAGGCAGTAAGTTCAAAACACTGTAGTTTTGGTCACGAGTCATTCATCCTGTCCGGAGCCCCCCAGCTTTGGAGACAGAAGTAAAATAAGACCAACGATCAGAATCATGGTCAAGTTTTTGCAACACGGCTGTCCTATGTAGCCTGGGACAGCAACCCTTTCTTAGTAGTGAGGACAGCTTTCCCAGGGCACGGCTGGCCTCGCAAGCTCTGCCCTCCTTTCCTGGATGTGGGAGTCCACTCTTGCGGCTCCTGCAGTGCCACTGGCCTGAGAACGAGCTCTCCAGCATTGGGCAAGGACAGGTCAGGTCAGCTGTTGTGTGAGCCATGACACATACAAGGGGGTGTATTTCCTGGTGGTTAGAGGTGTCTGGCCTTAGGGTGGTGTGATATTACAAAAATATTTACTGATGTTCATCAGGAATGACCTGCATAACTTGCCCGTGTCTTCAGCAGTTGCCAGCTCATCCCAGACATACCCTGATTTCAAACCATCCAATTCCTCCTCTCCTTGCAGAAAATCTCTTGGAAAGAGGACCCCATTCTAGCAACCCTCTGCCCTGGAACTGACGGCAGCAGCTTCTTGAAGAAACATGTTCGGTTTTGCATCTGCTTCACATCTGAGGCAGATGCACCCTCAAGCTGGCTAGCAGTGTGTCTTGTGGATGGCAGTGAGAAAGCCACAGGGCTGGCAGCCTGCTGCAAGTGGCAGGGATGTCTGTACGCTCTCTTCGTGCCATGTGCAGCTGCACCTGCAGCCCTGAGACATGGGACTACAGGGAGAGGCAGTAGCTCATGGCCGAATTTCTACTCTCTGCTTTGCTTTCCACACGCAGCTCTTGCTCAGCTCAGGAGCTGTTGACCTGGTAGCATGCTGATGATGTTTCCAGGTGGTGTTTTTTCTTAACGGTGTTTTCTTAACAGCGTTCCTGTTGGTCACAGGCAGCAGGGCTGGTCGTAGAGTCCATCCGCTGCCCCGGGGCAGCACCAGTGCCTGACCAGTGTTTGTCTAGTGTCTTCTGAAAAATGCTGTCCCTTACGCAACTGCACTGTCGGAGAATTTGCCATGTGTTTTCCTTCTGTTCTACCATCTGTATCTTTTGTCTGATTAAGCTCTTTTGCATCCAGAGATGTCCTTTCGTCCTGCGTCTGCACAGCGCCCAGCACAGCAGAGACCTGTCTCCCATAGCCGGGGTTCCTGGGCACTGCTGATAAAAAAGGTTAATGCTTGGAAAGCCTGGCTTAAAATTTTCTACAGTTCTCCTTAACTGCCATAACGATCTCATCCTGCATTGCCATGGGATACGTTGTGTGCCCACATCTTTGGGAGAACAGCTTGGGAAGGACCTCAGTCAAGAAAACAGCTGAGATTATGGTGTTTTGGGCCATTTGCAAGCTTTGCTGTTGGTACTTAACAGTTGAAACAGCAGTTGGAGAAGAAATAGACGATTTTCCTGGCATATGCAATACTACAAAAATACTCCTGTCTTTCAATAGGCCCTCGCAGTGAAATTTTGCTAGGAATAACCAATGAGAAGTGTGTGGTTTTTACCTTGCTGCCACCTTGAGCTCTCGCATCCTGGCAGTGGGGAGAAGCCCGGCTTCCCTTGTGGCACATGTGCGGTGCCCGCAGCTGGGAGCAGAGACGGTGCTTTTCCCTCTACGCGCAGTTCATTAATCTTTGCTCAGCTCCTTCAAAACAGCAGCTGGCTGCAGCCCCTTCACCCCCTCTTGCTTGGAGTCCCTGAGCTGCTGAAATCGGGTGTGGTGTTTTGCTTCTCCTTGCAGCGAGGAGGGGCCGGAGAAAAAAATGTAGATACGGACTGGGTTGTGTAAACAGTTCTGGTTCACTTTATATGTAAGCTGAGGATTAACTATAGCTGGGTGCTACAGAAAAGGGGAAAGTCTTAACCTCCGTTAGCACAGTTATAATTTGGGAGAGCTGCAGGAGAAGAACAAGGCTTGTAAAATCAGACCTGTCGTGTATGAAATGTGAGTGTGCAGACACTGCTGGTGAACGGGTGGAGGGAGCGTACCGTCTGCAGTGCCGTATGTGGTGTGAGCTTGGGTGCTAAGCTGGCATCTCCCTCGGTGCCTCTCTGAAGTGCCCTTTAGCGCTTTTCTCTTTAATCCTGTGACTTAGATTACACTACATATACATTAAATTAAAGGTGGTATTTATAGTCATTCCTTGCTGTGTGATGTTGAAGATGCTTTCATGAGGCACAGGATCAACCTCTAGCTCCCACTCCAGGCTGAGGAGGGTGTGGGTGACCATCACCTATTTCTTGCAGGAGATCTCTAGTGCCTGAACTACTGTGCACACAGAAATTACCCTTGTGCAGGGTAAATCCCTGGAGGTATTTAAAAGACATGTAGATGAGGCGCTTAGGGACATGGTTTAGTGGTCATGGTGGTGTTGAGTTGATGGTTGGACTCGATGATCTTAGAGGTCTTTTCCAACCTTAATGATTCTATGATTCTGTAGCTTCTCCTGATTCCCAAGCCTGCTTGATTGGATCTCCAAGGCTAGGATGGGACTGCGTGTGCTCCTTAGCAGAGCTTCAGATGTCCTGGAAACTTCTGCCTGCATCTTCAGGCACCTGAACACCTTAGGCAGGGTTGCTGCCAACTGCCTTCCTGAATGAAGTTTCTGAAATGGGCATCTCCTGGGCAGAGGAAGAAGTGCAGGGCTTTAGGTGCTTGTAGTTGCAATCACGCGTACCTGCTGAAGGGATCCAGCAGCCCCTGGAGCAAAGCAGCACCTGCTGTTGTTGCATTGTGGTAACCTGCAAATCAGCCACCTCCCACAGCGTCCTCTGAGATTAGAAAGGCTGCAAAAGCCCTGGGCCCATCTGACCAGAGGGATCATGTCCTGGGCACATGGCAGGTCTTAAAGAGCGGGACAGGGGAGCTGCCGCTAAGGTACATCAGACTTGAGGCTAGCTGAGAGCTTTATCACTGGTGGCTTGTGCCCTTAATTTCTGCTGAGCGTGGAGTCAGCAAGACCTGGAAGAAACGTACTGCAGCAGCAGCCTGGCCTGCCTCGGTCCGAGGCACCTGCAGTCTGCACCCCTCGGGGGACAAAGGACTGTGGTTTCAGGGGTGCGATCCTGAGACACTGACATGTAGCTGGGTAGATGACGTACCGTTTTATTCTCTGTGTGGCATCTTTTTCAGTGTGATGGGAGGGGGCACCTCTGGCTCCTCTGTGGAAGCGAAGGTGGTGATGGCTGCCAGCCTTGTGCTGGAGTTGGTGATGCTTCCAGAGAGCAAGAAGGGGCATCAGGCATGTGGCTGCCCTTTGGCGCATGCAGCCTAGACTAGTTGCATGCTCTGAGATTATCTACATTACTAGCCATGATAACATGCAAAGGCTGCAAATTTGCCTTCGGCGAATTGCTTCTCAGACCCTTCTCATAATTACCTGCATTGTTGGGGCTGCCTGTGCAAACAGTTCTGTGACACTACAGGGAAATGCATGATGTCTAGGAAGTTCATCTACATGGCCATCTCATAGGTATGGAGAGACATGCAGGGATAGGGTGGATACTGAAGCTGGAAAAACTAGCCAGCCATGAGGACACACAGCTTTCTGCAGGCTCTGTTAATACCCAGCAAGTCTGAGTTGACTGCAGTCAAGCTGCCTAAAGTACTTATGCTGATAAGTGTTGTCCACTCATGCTCTGGATCTCCAGCCTTTCAGATGCTCTGTCCTGCAGAAGCTTGTACACAATGAACACGTGGGAGCGGAGCTCTGCAGCTCTGCAGAAGAGGGGCACATGCTTCTGGCTGGCTGCTCAAGTTGGGTGCTTGTGTGCTGGGTGCTTCTTGTCACTGTGTCCTTCAGCGTCCCTGAAGAGGCATTGCTGTACCAGCATCACGTGCAATGCTGACTTCTGCGTAACTCCTTGCTGATTGGGACCTCAGGGAAAAATGGTCTGTATCACAAGGGTAACTCTGGATGCCCTGGAGCATTGGATAGGGTGAAAAGGAAACATGAGGAATTACATCTTCAGTCATAAAACCCAAAACAAATATGCCCGAATTTTCCATTAAATCCAAATAATTTTGCTCTGTCTTACTAGCCCATGGAGTCCTACAGAAGAAAGGTCTAGCAGTTCCTAGCAGAGGGATATTTTCCTCTCGGAGGAGACAGAAGTGGTGCTCAAAAGCTTCTGTGATCTGGTGATTTTGTACTCTTGGGGCCTCTAAAGAAACTCCAATCTCTTCCCAAAGTAGTATCTAGCCAAATTCAATTTATAAGCAATAGGTTTTTATTGAGTGGTTAGAGGAGAAATGCTCGACGTTTGTGGGGAGAAAACACACTCAAACACATGCACTTATCCTGCCCTATATGATCCTGGTGGGTCATGAGAAACTGGGGCTGTGTGAAGCGGTTAAGGGGAGTTGGGCTTGAAGCAGGTACTGCACCAGCGACTGTGTGTGTGTGGCAGGATGACCCCATGACAGATCCTGCGATGCCCAGATCTTGCATTTCTAGGCAGTTCTTAGTTGTTGGCCTTCACCCCCTGGCTTATCTGCTGTGATCCGTGAAACTGCTTCCCCTGGGCACTTCAGATGGGCCGTTGTAGGCTGTGAAGCACCTCCCAGAGTAATGGTAATGCAAGGAGGAGCATAGGTCTGTGGTGTCCCAGAAAGAGCACACACAGAGCCGTACCTGGCCCTGGTACGGCTTCTTCCCCTCCTTTCTGCTGCTTTGAATTGTGGAAAGTGGAGGGCCCTCTAGTAAAGCAGTGAGCGGGCATAGAAATTCTTCTGTAAGCTTGAAGAGTGTACAAACTTTTATGTGCTGCCTGGTGTGTGTGTCAGTAAACATGAACTCTGCAGGAAAATGGGTTAGAAAGTGTGAGAACAACTGCAGAAAAAATCTTTTAGTACATCGGTCATCTCCTTGCTAAAGTTTTTTTTCCTGTTTCCACGACAGGTCTAGAAATACTTTCTGTCAGGCCAATAGCTGTCGTAGCTACGATGTAGATCTATGATAGTGAAGGAGTCCTCCTTGGCAAGGTGTATCTCTTTTGGACTGAGGCACTGTGCCAGATAGTGCTTGGAAGTGTGCAACAGGCAAAAGGAAAAGGCTAAAACCCAGCCCCAGTTGGGGAATCATCTCTGGGAGAGCATCAGGAGACACAAAGAGCTTGAACTTCCAGAGCTGAGACCCTAAAGCTTTGCTGCTGCCTGGCACTGATGGTCGTGAGCTGCATTTGCTTGAGGTAGATTTAGGAATACGTTTTTGTAATCTTTATGGTCTCATTTAAGTCATTTGGTTTCCGTGTGTGTTGCCCAGTTTTACTGGACAGGGTAGCATGTCCCTGGCCTTGGGGCATGATTGGAGTGGTAGGAAGCCGTGAAGGGTTGATCACTGAAGCTGACACCTGGCTGACCATCTCACTGCTGCAAAATGTTCAGAAAAGGTCTGATGAACAGAATTTACATTTCTTTTGCAATGTCCCTCTTTGTCAGTTTGTGGCTTGCACACAAATCTCGTTACCTGGTTACCTCGTTTTTGTCTGTACTAGTACAGCCAGATGTTTCTAACTTCGTTTCTCTACTTCTTTCTTTCCAGCGGATCGTTGTAAAGAAGTACAGCAGATCCGAGAGCAGCATCCAAACAAAATCCCGGTAAGTGATCATTCTCGCTGTTCTGCATTAGACTTTGTTCTCATGACCCATCTGTGCTGCTGGACAGCCTCCCCCAGCCAGCCACGGAGGTTACAAAACTTTGCTCCCCAGAATCAACACAGAACGCTCTCCATAAGCCTCCAGTGCCTTGCGCATGCCAGCTGCTCAACAGTAGACTCCATTCTCAGCAGTGCAAAATACAGTCTTTCTCTGAAGCTTCATGCCTGCCCTAGAGGCAAGGAACTGATTTCATCTCAAATCTACTTCCAAGCTAGTGCAGCAGGAGAAAACTCTGAAATCGCCTGTTTTTTTGTTGTTGTTGCAGTAGCTACCTGACTTTTCCTGGATAACCTGGTAAGGATTTCTCTGCATCTGTCCAGAGATAATCTTTGCTGTATTGAAAGCAAAGAGACTCTGTTAGGATAATTCGTACCACAGCCAGTCACACCCATTCTGTGCTTTCCCAGCACCTGATGGTGACATGCATAGGTGAGACTCCCATGAATTGCCTCCAGTTCTTCCTGCCCATGTCAGACCTAATATGCTGTCTCGCTCTTTGGCTGTGAGTGTGCTTTTGATATCCTAGATGAGTATTTGCTTCTTTTCCTGAGAAGATGCAGAACTTAGAGAAATAACGTACTCGGGGCCTGCTTGATTTAGTATTTGCAATACCATGGCATGTATGGCCAAAAAATGGGATGTGTTCCTAGATCACTTCACTCTCAGTGTTGGATGAACATCAGCCTTGTCTTAAAATTGCATACGATCTCTCAGTATTTAGCCTTCAAGGCTTAATGTCTCAAACTGCTTTTGGCACATTTCTGCCTCACTCTTTTGATTTTAGCACAGCATCGTCTAGCAAAAAGAATTCTTTCTCTTCCTTCTCTTCCACCACCACTGTGGTGTTCACGTGTTGTTAGCTCAGCAGAGCAGGACTTGCCCCTTGCAGCACACTGAATACCAGTATGCCGTATCATCTACACGTTTATTGACCACTGCTTTTAACATGGTTTTCATGCCATTAGGCTGGCTCTGCATTTCTCCAGAGTTGTGGCAGAGCTAATTACAATGCCTTAAGGCTCTAGCAGTAAGGACAGGCTAGAAATAAGTTGTACATAAAATATACACACATGCATGTATCAGGTACCTATATGCAAATGTGTGTTGCCTGGGAAATGAACAGAAGGAGCCAGAGCTTTTCATCCACATGCAGAATTTTACCGGCATTACTGAAACGTGGTGGGAGAGCTTCCATGGCTGGAGTGCTCTTTGTGTTGGGGTCAAACACCATGTGCCCTGGGAGAAGGCTTCTGTATCATCAGGACCTGGCCACTGGTGTGGTTGTCTGGGGAGTTGTGTGTGTGCGGGGAGGTTTAGCCATGGCAGAGACCTGAGCCCTCCCACACCTGCTCCAGTGACCTCTTTGTTCCATGCCTTACTGTCCTTGATAGTGTCCTGAGTGCCAGCATTGTGCGAGGGTGAGGGACTCAGCTGAACGCTCAGCTGCTTTGCTTTCCTGGGCTGACTGACATGACAGGGGAGGATACGTTTAGCTGCAAGTTTTGCTGGAGCAGTAAAAAGGATCAGGAGGAGAGAAGGGTGTTGAAGGCCTTAGGGCGTCCAGCTGTGTTTGTGTCATTGGTATCTCTAAAGGCCTGGTCCCGATTAGACCCTGACATCAAGTTTGATGCTGTCTCTTCTCTTTTACATAGCAAAGTTCCTGCAAGTCACTGTATGTAGCCTTCCGTGCTAGGGCTGTGAGCAAAGCCTTGTACTGCAAAACAGAGCATGGTGTGGGGGATAGCTGTGGGTCTGAGCAGTGCAGTGCAGGCAGACTGGCTGTAGGAACGTCTTGGTCTTCTGTGAAACGCAGGAGCTGTGTTTGCCAAGTGACTGGCTTCCCTGGAGAGGCACTTGGAATTAGCAAAGGGGTTTGAGCCCACAGCCCAGGGGGAGTTAGGGAGAAGATGGCCCAGGTCACACCCTTATTGCTGGCAGAAATCACAGCAAGCTGTGCCGCAGCTGCTGCCCTCTTCTTGCATCTCCAGTTTCCACTCAGAGCCCTTGGATGAGTCCCCTTTTGCTTTGACAGAGGGCCAGGAGGATTTGCAGAGTGCATGGCCTGGCTTTGTGCCCAAGGAAAGGCATTTCTCTCCTGTTTCCATGAGGGTACTTCCAGAGGAGGCTGAGGAAGGGGCTGTGCCATATACACCTGGAGGCACTGCGTGGGGAGAGAGCTGGTAGTGTGTCTGTCTGAGCCCACCAGAGACAAAGCAGTAGATAACCTGGACTCTGCCTGAGGTGTGGAGTTCTCTGCTTGTGTTTGAAGGGAAATCACATCCCAGGACGCCTCACTGGCACGTGTAATAAGGAGACAGGCAGGAGCTAGGGGCTCCCCAGTGTTTCCCTATCCACCTCATGCCAGGGTCTCCTTTGCTGTCTCTGCATTCCCCAAAGCTGGCTGCACTTCCATGGTAAAAAGTGCTGACCACAGGAACACACAGCTCTTGCTGAGAAGGGCATGGTTGTGTTGGCAGTGAGGTGCTGCTCACGCTTAGCTCTGCTGGGAAGGAGCCTCCAGCTGCCCCTTGCAGGCAGCTGTGGGGTGGCTCCTCCTCGGGCAGTCAGAGCAAGCAGAGAGCTTCCTGCCTTCTCACTGGACCTCCATCCACAGCCTCAGCAGATGCGTCAGAAATCATCTTCTGCCCTGTTAGAGGATAGACCGAGCTTATGCCTGCCCATCGCCCTCCCCTGCTGTCAGCCCCAGGCTTGCTTTCTGGGGCCTGTTGAGGAGCAGCTGCAAGCTTTAAGCCAGCTCTGGTGAGCCTCGGAGAGTCTAAAATCACTGGGGAACAGCTTGTGCTGGGCAGCAACAGGAGCAAACCATTTCCCAAAGTACTGTTATGCTAAATTCAGCAAGGCCTAGTGAGTCACAGGCTGCACTGCTGCAGAGGGTGGCTTAGGGGACAGCCACCTCTCATGCTGATAGGGAAGGCTAAGGGAGTGTTTGGGCCATGCAGAGGGGTCTCTCTTAGGTTACGTGATAAAAAGCTCATCTGCATACCCACAGAGGAGCACGGAGAGGCAATGGTAGGTGAGGGGGCCCAAATAATGCCCTGCCCTGCCACAATGGCAGACAGGAACCCAAATTACGGACTTGGAGGAAGGGACAACCTTCTCTGGGCTCCTGCAGGGATTGTTCGGGGAGCTGCAGACCCAGTGTCCAGGGCTGACACAACTCAAGATGGATCAACACCAGAGAACCTTTTGGACCAAGGGGGGTTACTGTATATATTCCCACTAAAGGACCTCCACCCTGCTCAGCCGGAGGGGGACAGGATGAGGCTGTTGGTGATGTCTCTGTGTGAGTGCTCTGCATGTCTGTGTTGATCTCTGTGGCTGGGTACGCAATACAATATGGATGTGTTTCATATATAGGTATGTATGTGTTACATATACGCTTTGTGTGTGTGTGTGTGCCTGCTGGGAATACATTCTCAGCCTTGCTGCTGGTTGGACCTGGGGGCATGGAGTGGTGGCAGCTTGCCTCTGTCGGGCTGCCAGATCTGGCTCCATTCCCTACCAAAATCCCTTTCCACCTCTTCAGACTGGCCCCAGAACAAAGGTTGAGTTTATAAATGCTGCCCAAGCCCCCTGTGCAATGGGACCAGGACCCCAGGCTCTGCCCTAAGCCTTTCCACCTGTGCCCAGCTCGTGTTAGTTCTGCAGTGAGATCTGGGGTGGGTTCCCACTACAAGAGCAGGTGTCCTACACTGAGGAACCCCCTGGCCTGAGGTAGCAGCTTGGAAGAGGATACGGGAGGGGATGTGGCTTTGTATACAAGCCCTCTGGCCACAGGGATGTAATATTAGCATTTGATCATGCATTTCCCTCCAAAGCTAGACAAGAACGTTTTGTCCATTGGCCACCTGTTCCCATAGCTGGGTTACCCAAATAGCAGCTCATGTTCTGGAAACAGAAACCCTTGGAGCTGTTCTACATGACAGGCCCTCTGTCTGCTCAGGGCACAAGGCAGCTGCTGCTTTAACAGCCAGGACATCCTTCTCGGCCCATTCTTGGACTAATTGAGACGCTTTTCTTTGTGGGATGGAATTGGCTGGTAATTCGAGATGTCTGCCTCTGTTCCTGCTAGATATAAGTGAGAAATGAGGCATAGCCCTCTCTGCATGTAAAGGTATATGCACAAACAGTTGCTGTGTAGCTGCCCCTTTGTGCAAACTACTGTTAAAAACTCGAGGTCCCACTGTTGCCTCTGCGTTTCCCAGTGGCCGGAGCAGCATCGTTGTATGTGGCTATTGTGAGTGTGCAGCCCTTGAGACTGTCCCCAGTCTGGGGAACTCATCAGACACTCCCAGCTCACTGGTGACACCGCAGCATCCCAGCCAGAGTATCTGATTTGGCTTTGGTGTGGACAGGCAGCAGGAGTTCTATTGCTGCTGCTGATAGAGGCTGGTGTGTCAACAAATGATTAAGGGAAAGGCAAATCGATGTTCCCGAAGGTTCACCTGATCCTTTTGGCTCCACAGAGCCATCTTCTGGGGATCCTGATCTCTGCATGCTGTTCCACCCCTCCACTGTCCAAAGGCATTTGCAGTCTCCCGTATATTTTTGGAAAAGGCATAGGAAAATGATTTATGGGAACTCCTTGCCTTATAGTGAAAAATAGTGTTCAGTCTCAACTCGGAGAGAACTGATTTGTGTACAAGTGTCTTTCTGTGGAGAAAACAACTAGGTACTGGAGAGATGTGAGAGTCAGAGTATCGCTGTAACGGGAACATATTCAGCTTTGTAAGTAATATCATTACTTACTTTAACTGCCTACCATCTTGTTTCTTAGAATACAGATAGTACATTTCCAGGCTGGTTTAGAATAGCGATTGTAGCTGTCAGCAGACACTCCTTAACAGAAGAAATTCATTCATTATAATAGCAGGAAAACTGAACAGAAATCATTGTTTAGCCATTTCAGAATGTAGGTGTGGTAAGAGCTTTCCCAAGCAAGACCTCTTGCAGGGGAGGACAGGTTGGGCTGTCCCCGGGGTGGCACCGTGCTGAAGTGCCCTGGAAGCTCACCACACCAGCTCCCGCTGGCACATGGGAGAAGTGGCCATGGGTTTCTGATCCTTTTTGGAGTCAGTGTGTCTGAGTGTTAACATGAGGAGTGGGACTGGCGAAATCCAAACTCTCCCTTTCTGAAGGAATGCCTTGGGTGGCTTCGCAGTGATTTCTAAAAACGGCTTCTTTGGGAATATCCGCAGCTCTTCCTGAGCAAGCAGGGTGATGCTGAACGGCAGCAGCCCAGAGTTGTTGCACCAAAGGGAAGGAAAATGTCTCTTGCTGTGCACCATGAGTTCAGTCCTTAGCTCAAGCCAGCAAAACCTGTGGCTTCGGTCAGTCTGAAAGTGATGTTAGAATACACTTCACTCCTCTTCCCGATCTCCTGCATGTCGGGAGAGGTAGCTAAATCAATCCACTAATGCCTACTGTTTCTCAGCCAGCCAAAGCAATTGGTGCTTTAGTTCACTTATCTTGGATGCTCTCCACCGTCTCAGGCAGACAAATCACTCTTTGCAGAAGAGTTGTCTGCAGCCAACCTGATGGTCACTGCTCATATCCTTTTTTTTGTTTTCCTGGGAGGGTGAAGCAAACTGGGGCCTTAGCTCAACTTTTCCACTTGTGCTAGTTTGATTTGTGTTTGACCTTGAGGCCAGTGCTTGGGGCAGTGTACACTGTGGCTAACCCTACCCATTGACTTTCTCCCCAGGTCATCATTGAACGCTATAAAGGGGAGAAACAGCTGCCAGTGCTGGACAAGACCAAGTTCCTTGTCCCAGACCATGTCAACATGAGTGAATTGGTCAAAATAATCCGGTGAGTGGGGTGGCCCCAGCTGGCATGCTATGAACCTGTCCTGACCCACAGGCCCTGAACAGAGTGTGGTGGGGTGAGGATGAGGCAGAGGCAGCTGCTGAGGGTGGGGATGGGGACATGACAGCCACAGCATCCTTGTGTTGTGGTACAGACTGTTTGGGGGGCGTCGAGGGGGGGCAGGTTCTTAGCATCTGGTGAAGGACTGTGACCTCTCCCTCATAGAGACACCCCATGAGCTGATGAGGGGGACTCCAATCCCCTTCTTTTATCCTTCAGCTCACATGGAAGAGGCCTCTCTTCTTTGCCCTTGCCAGCAGCGCTTGGAGAAAGGGGCTTTGCAGAGTCCCGCCTCGGGAGGCTGTGGAACCCCAAGCAGCTCAGCTGGGCTCATAGACACCACGTCCCGAGCGTGTGGGAGGAGGTCCTAGCCGTGCAGGTCTGGCCCCATGTGAACAGCATTGCTGGAGGGAGGTAGAACTTGCTGTCACAGTGCCTACCCCAGGTGGGTTGACCCAGGCCCTCCTGCCTTTGCCCCCACAGGCGTCGCTTGCAGCTGAATCCCACCCAGGCTTTCTTCCTGCTGGTGAACCAGCACAGCATGGTGAGTGTGTCTACCCCCATCTCGGAGATCTACGAGCAGGAGAAGGATGAGGATGGCTTCCTCTACATGGTCTATGCTTCCCAGGAGACGTTTGGCTACTGAGGCCTGCTGAGAGGTGGCATGTGGAGACAGATGAACTGTGGCGCACAGGCCCCCAGCCTTGGAAGACAACACAACCAGAGGCTCACAAGAGAGGGACTGTGCTGACTCCTTCTCTCCCTCCCTCCCCTTCCCATCACCCTGTCACTAAAGAGGCTCGTGGCGTGTGTTGGACTTGCACAACCCTTCACCTCTGTGTAGATTAGTCCCACTCCCTCCACACACACGCAGCCACATGCGCACATACATACAGACACCCATGCGCACACACGGGGCCTCGGCTTCCCATCCTATCCCCTTCGTGTACCCTTCAGCTGCTCTCACTGTGCTGTGTGCGTGTGCGTGTGTTTGTAGCCTACTGCCAGAACTGTTCGGCTGGTGATGGAGAGGACAGGACACTGTCGCCCT
>NW_009192872.1:17317-19096 GCF_000690835.1 Fulmarus glacialis
GGAGGGCCGCCTCTCCTCCAAGACACTAATAAAGGGCAGGAGGTCTGCAGAAGCAGCAAACAGATGTTACCATTGCTCCCAAGTTTTAATTGATTTTAATTACACCCATATCAGATTCTTGGTGCTACTGAGTAGATGTAGGCATCTCTATAGGACTGTGGATAATGTATATCCTTTAGATTTATTTTATTGGGTTTTTTTGTTTGGTGTTTTTTTTTTTAGGGATAGATTGGAATGGGGAGAGGGGGTAAACTTTCCTGTATTCTGTAGGTAAATAAATCAGGCTTCATTGCACTTTCAAGCATAGTAGATGTCAGAGTGGAATTTACTTTTAATTTATACAGGTTTGCCATATATAGTGCTGCTCCTTTGTTGACAGTTGTACCTAGATTGTCTTTCTTTTTTTTAAATAAAATTGATTTCCCTTCTCTCTGTCTCCCCATTGCATGCAATTTTTCAGTCTCAGTGTGGCAAAGAGTTTGCTCAAGGAATGTACCAATTTATATTTGCTATGTTCCTGTTCCTGTTTCTCATGTATTATACCAAAAAAATGTATATGATAAATTCCCACCCCGTTTATCTAAACAAAGGTATATACATAAATATATATATAAAATAAACACAAATTCAAGTTGTGTCTTGTAGGAATGTTCTGTTCCCATGTCATTTGTCTATGTTAATGTCCCTAATATCAGGTAAGAGTGATATGTGTTGGCTGGTGCCTGTATGGCTGTATGCCTGCCCAGGCTTTGCAGCTGGTTAGTCCAAGCTATGGCAAAAGCAGCTGGCTAGGGTTGAGGCAAAGGTGGAAGCTTGGTTTAGAGGACAGAGCCCTGGATAGTGATGGGGGAAACACGGTTATCCTTGCCCTACCTGTGATATAGTATTAGGTAAG
Source organism: Fulmarus glacialis (assembly GCF_000690835.1). Classification (NCBI taxonomy): domain Eukaryota; kingdom Metazoa; phylum Chordata; class Aves; order Procellariiformes; family Procellariidae; genus Fulmarus; species Fulmarus glacialis. The sequence continues at coordinate 18,213 of NW_009192872.1, forward strand.
TCTCTTGTCCTGTGACCAAGTTTCCTCATCACGGGGAAAAAAAAAAACTGAGGTGAAGGGCATTTGCAAAGTCTCTGCTTTTAAAGGAAACTGAGCAGTGCAGGAAATCTCCCTGAGCACTCAGTTAAAACTGTTTTCCAACCAAAGGCAAGGCTGACGGCCATTCAGCATTTCAGTCTGTCTCCCTGCCCCTGGGCTTGCTCTACTTCCTTTGCACTGCCCAGCAGAGAAGGGTTTAGATACTGTCTGCCTGAGTTGCAGCTGGCTGTCTTGTTTATGTCCTACACCTGCAGGGAATCTTCTGTCCAGGGAAGGAGCTGGTGTAAGGGGAACATCCAGAGCACACACGGGTGGGTAAGCACTGAAGAAAGATGGTGGGAAGCTGGAAGTGCAGTACCCAACAGAGTATAGGTGAGAACAGTTGCCCCACTGCTCGTGGCAGCTGGAGCAGCAATGGGGGTTGCCCCTTGTTAAGCACCAACCTCATGGTATTTAAACTCCAGTCCCTGAGCTAAGGTCCTCTCCCACCTCCCTCCCTGTGGGATGGGCTCCTGCAGGTGACGGGGCTGTGCCTTGCTTCAGCAGCCCCACAGCAGCATCATCCCAGCTGAGGCTTCTTCCTGTGGGAGTTGGTAAAGGAGTAGCAGATGGGCTTAAAAACAGTGGGCTGGAGCCCTTGATGGCGTATAGTAGTGCAGCTGAGGCATCCCATGCTCCCCACCATGAATACAGTCACCTGGAGATGTGCTGATTCCCTTTACCACTACGGCTCTCTGCTACGTGTGACCTCAGCCAGCAAAAGGATGCTTTCAAAAGGCAGAGCTGTGGAAGAGGGAAAACAGCACTGCCTGTGTCAGCATACCTCACTCTGCTGCTGAGTTTGT
>NW_009192873.1:0-17209 GCF_000690835.1 Fulmarus glacialis
AACAGTGTGTGTGTAATACTTCAGGCTGGGTAGAATGCAACTGTGATCTGAGGAATGGTTTGCCACACCTGGTCTTGCTGACTGAGTATTGATCAGTAACCCATTCACATAATGCAGCTGTTCACTTTTGGGCCTCACAAAGTGAATTTAGCAATGTGAACCTTTAGGCCTTGAATCACTGGCTTCAGCTAGCTTACTTTAAATGTATGTGACTAAGTGGCCTTGATGGTAATAAAATTACAAAGGCATATAGAGACAGGGACAATAGGTCAGTGTGAACCAGGATTTTCTCCCAGGTTGCTAGGGAAAGAGTACAGGAGCAAGAAAACTACTTTCCTGGTTTGCTCACCCAACTTACACGAATGAATGGCTTTGGGAATTCTCAAACTTGTGTATGAAGTCAGGCATGACGTTTTTAATAGTCACAGTTGGACTTATCCTCCATGAACTTGTCAAGTTCCTTTTTGAACTCTTTTAGACATCTGGCCTTCAGAACATCCTGTGGCATTGCGTTCCCTAGTTTAATTACGCATTGTATGAAAATAACTTATTTTGAGAAATTGTATGTCTTTTCCCAAAAGGAAATCCCTTCTAAAAGAGGAAATTTCATAGGAAGGGGTAATATCTTTCATTAGATCAATAACCTAGCTGGAAAAATAAGACTTCTGTGTGTCTGAAGCCCAGTCTGTTTGTTTGTTTGTTTACTTTTTGCCAAATATATTGTCTGGTTTAATTACCTTTTCCATAAACCTTACCCTGCATTTTCACTTAGACCATTCATGACATTTAACAACAATGCAGCTGTTGACTCCTAGCAAGAGATACTTGAAAATACTTTTTTTCTGATGTTTGTGTCCTGGAATTTCAACAGATGAATAGAATTTGGTGTCCTATTCCCTGGAGACTCCCAACTTTAAATTGACTTAATCAACTGTCATTACTTATATGAAATTAAATAAAATATATGTTTCAAATAGCACTTTTTTATTTATAAGAGGCATTTAATTTTCATTCTTCTTTGTAATTTTATAAATCAGGGTCTCTTCTTTGTCTTGATCCTGGGCTCCATTGTCTGTTAGAAAACAATTCCCATTGCAACTTTATCGGCAAAGGCCACATGGTGTTTTGTAACCAACCTCACTCCACAGCTACGCATTCACTTATAAGTAGGCTGGATTTAGCCCTGCTCTTTGAAAAGGTATGAGAAGTGTAATCAAATACATTTTGTTTAATCCAGTTCTGCATATTCTGGCCAGAAGATTTTGCTAATAAGGAAACCTTGCTTAGTGACTAAAATTGGAAAGCACAGATCAGAAAACCAACAGCAGCACAGTCCATTGTCTACTAAAGGAAAAGATTTTTAATGAGATTTCTTTGATACTGGTGTTCTTCTATCACAGCCAGGACTGCTAATGTACCAATCAGACTGAAGCAATGTTGCTGCCAGCATTCTTCCTTAAAGAATACATTTTTTGTTATGCTCTGTTAAGTATTTAACAGGTTTGCATTGTACACAAATCCTTACAACATAGTTAGTTTTTCATGTAAAATAAATCAGCCTTCAGATATCAAACGTGGTTCATTTCAATGAACATGCATTTTTTCTTCCAAATGTCAATATTGATGGAGATATAGGTGAAAGGGTGGCCCTAATAATTTTCCTTTGTTGCCCTTTAGGAAAAAGCTCTTAGCTATGGAGTAATACAACATAACACCTTACTTCCTCCAAGTTATAATCCTCTCAGCCCAGGCAATTAGGGTAGCTAGAACAGATGAATGTAGCACATAGAATGTTGCTTATACAAACCCAATTTTAGTTGTTGTGTGGGCAATTAGGAGTTGTGGCATGTTTAATTTATTTAGTTATCTGCAGAATTTTAGCTTTTCTATTATTACTTGCTAGTTCTGAAATTGAACACAGAGAATGTTGTGCTGGGCATGTAACAATGAGAACTCATGCAGAACTGTCTTGAGGAAAAGAAATATTTTAATTTTGTGTAATAATGTAACTCTAGATATAGCATAAATTCTATACTGAAGTCTGTTTTAACAGAGTTTATGAAATATTTCCACTTAATTATGTGAGTTCAATTTAATCTCAAGAATATTATAGAGGCAGCACGGTCTGACGGTTAAAGAATTACAGTAGTATGGGGTATTACCGAATACTGTTCTGCTATCCCTTCATGCTAGAATCTTTGGCAAATACTAAGACTCATTAAACGAGTAATGTAGAGTTCAGGTGCCTAATTTACATTAAATACGTAGCAAATAAAGTGTAGTCTTAGGAACAGTAACAGAGGTTTTCCTCTTCCCATGTAGATGCCATAGAACATAAAGGCAAAACCAAAACCAAAATAAAACAACCCCAAAAAACAACAGTGTGGACTTGTTCTTTCTGCTCCTCTTCCAGTAACTCTTCATCTCTTTGTTGCATAGTTTATCTACCTTACTGAAAGAAGTGAAAATGCCTCTGTCTGGTATAGCACAGTGGTAAATTCATTTTCACAGAAGCAAGAAAATTTAATTTTGAACACTAGAAGATGAGGACATTAAAGTCATGGCTCCACCTTATCAGGAAGGCTCTTACCTTATATTATTTCTAGAATTGAGTGTTTATAACAGTGATCCCTAAGAGTAAAAGCTCAAGAAGGTCGCAAAGGCCTTGAAAATACAGGTACAAGACAGTACCTAAGGCCACAAAGGTATAAACACAGATGACATATGGTCATAAAAGAATGAAACTTTAAGAACTGGGTAGACCTTACTTCAGAGTATAACAAGGAGAACAAAACCCCATGCATCTAACATATGTAATGAATCTCTCATATGGTGAAACATGACGGAGATAATATATAATATATATGCATCGAAGTCTGCCATAGCTTCTACCAACATGGGAAAAAGGGAAGAAGAGAGGAATTGCTGAAGTGTTGTTTCTCTTAGTTAAGGACACTATGCCTGATCTGTATCACTGCTTACCTGCAGCAGGTCCTTGCTCCCCTTCAGGAGAAAGTACTGCTTTTTCAAGCGCTGTCTGTTATATTTTGCCGAAACAGCAGAGATGAACAAGGGTCAGTGCTAAAACATGTGCTTTTACCTAGTTTTATTTAATAGTAGCTTGTGCCTAAATTCTCTGCCTCTGAAGTTGTCATGGTTTAACCCCAGCTGGCCACTGAGCACCACGCAGCCGCTCACTCACCCCCCACCCCCCCCAAGGGGGGGTGGGGGAGAGAATCAGAAGGGCAAAAGTGAGAAAACATGTGGGTTGAGATAAAGACAGTTTAATAGGTAAAGCAAAAGCCATGCACGCAAGCAAAGCAAAACAAGGAATTCATTCACTACTTCCCATTGGCAGGCAGGTGTTCAGCTATCTCCAAGAAAGCAGGGCTCCATCACACGTAACGGTTACTTGGGAAGACAAACACCATCACTCCGAACATCTGCCCCCTTCTTCTTCTTCGCCCAGCCTTATATGCTGAGCATGACGTCATATGGTATGGAATAGCCCATTGGCCAGCTGGGCCAGCCGTCCTAGCCACGCTCCCTCCCAGCCCCCTGTGCACCTGGCAGGGCACAGGAAAATGAAAAGTCCTTGACTAGCGTAAACATTAGTTAGCAACAGCAAAAACATCCGTGTGTTATCAACATTGTTCTCATACTACATCCAAAACACAGCACTATACCAGTTAATAGGAAGAAAACCAACTCCATCCCAGACGAAACCAGGACAGAAGTGAACAGTATGTATTTCTCTTACAGCTTTCCTCCTCTGACTAGATTGACAAATAGTGTTTAGGATTTTGAGACACTTTTTAGACAGCCTGTATTTTCCTGAAATCCTCAGCTCCCAAATTAAGTATCTGACTATAAAATTTTCCATCCTGGATTTAGATTTGAAGAAAGCATTCTGAATAATGCCAATATTTAAGTAAGGTCCCTCTTAGGTGGTTAGATTTCCTTCCTTAGAAGATTCATTTATTTTCCACTTCCTTCTGGGAATAGGCATTGAAGCCCTTTCTTTGAGAGTTTGTCATTTCAGACCACTCTTAAAAAAAGGAAGGGTGGGTGGCAATGCCCTCCCCCTACTTTGTCTAGTAACTAGTGGTTAGGACATTTACTTGGAAAGGTTGAATTCTTTGCTTCAGTGAGTCTTACTTTATGCATAGCAGAGCAAATTACACAAGCGGGAATGAGAAATGCCTGCCCCAGAAATACTTGTAGCCTGTTTTTTATTGTGTTCACTTGGGACATGGTCTTACATCCCATCTTCTAGAGGAGAGATGCAGGCCGAGGTTACCGTTTTGGGAAAGTGTCCCAAACTTATATAGGGAAGAAGAGTATTTGGAAATGACCTGCCCTAGTGTTTTCTTGGGGGGGAAAGTCATAACTCTGAGCATGTCTGTCAGTTCAGATTTCGTGCATGAGTTTGTGAACACTGCTAAGATGTAACCATGAAGTTGAGCGTCCAGGTTTGTCAGGGCATAGCTGCTGATGAAAATGCCTAGGAGCAGGCACCTACAGCGTTCCATCAATAAATATCAGTATGTTTATCAGCTAAATAAAAGGGGACCAGTCCTTCAATCTAAGAACAAATGCTTATTAATTTGCATCCACTCTACTAGGAGCTAGGTCTCTCTGTAACAGAGAAACCTATTTGGAACAGAACAAACCAGACACAAGGCAAAATCAAAGAATTAAGTATTGTGGGTGATCAGGGTCCTGTGTGGAAGTTTATTATTTCCTGTGTCTCTTTTTTTCATAATGTAACTGTAAACATAAGTGCTGATCTTAGGGAGTTAGGACTGTGGAGTAATGTATTTGATTTAGCTATCTGCACTCCTTTTGTGATTTTTTTCTTACACAATGTCAAATACCCAGATACTAGTGTGATGGTAATTCAGATCAGCTGTGGCAAAGGAGAAAACACAATGATTCTGTGGTTAAGACAGCTGACCACTAACATTGTGGGCAAGCTGTCTTTCATGTTATGGGCAGATATCTCTTCACAGATGTTTATAATGGGCCATTCTTCATCTTCTTGGAGGCAGTTTTGTTTTCCAAAATGCTTATTGACTCTGAAGTAAATGGGAGATGTTTTTTAAACATTTAGGATGGGATTTTGTGATTCTGTGATTCACCTCCACTAATTTAAGACGTCTAATTTCAAGCCACTTAAGTGTCTAACCTAAAGTAGATTTAATCTACTCCATTACAATCAGGTCCATGGCATCTCCATTTGGGCAGCCAAAATAAACATGTCCTTTGGCCTCAATCTTTGCCTGTTAGAGTTGTTCATTTGTAAAATGAAGACAGTAACACCCCTCCATTCCACCAGGGAAAGTTGAAAAGTATTTCTGGCACCTCTCAACTTTTAAGTGCCTTCCTGTGTAACCTTAACATTCTTACAACATGGTGTTGTGTGTAATAACAGGGATAAAATGTAGCTTTTGCTACCGTAACAAGGACCTTGGAGTCAAACTTTGCTGCTTGATCCCTTTCTCCTAGAGATTTGTTTGTAATTTCAAACTGCCTACAGTTCATCTCATAAGCTCAAAGTAAAAAACAGAGAAGAAAGAAATAAAAAATTGCAAAGACTTATCACAGACTTGAATCTTTGCTCCATGTATGTATCTCCCCAGAGAATACTTCCTGGATTTTTGAACCTGTCTTGAGCTACTATAAGCTTCTCATTATGACATTAAAAAATATTTTTTTTCAGAGCTTAGATGGAAAGCTTCAGTTGTTCTTTTTGTTTCAGACATTTGTTTCTGCATTTTGGCTTAAAGTTTTTTAATTACCTGAAGGAATAACCTTGCTCTGACATAATACCTGCTCCATATGGTTTTGATCTATTTATGTGTATGCCTCGATCTCCTCTTTTTGTGGCAATGTATGCTGAAATGCACTAGTGACATTGTTAGGGGGAATCTATTATTTGAGGTTGTATCTTTTTCATATTTTGAGAGCATGGGGAATATTAAGAGGCTACATATTCAATGTAGCAGCAATAATGGCCCTGCTGAATATGATAATATTTTGTGATTGTTACATGTTAGACAGGTACTTGAACACACACGACCTATTCATACCAAAACCCCCCCATATCTACTATAATGCTACAGCTTTTCACACTCCCCCTGCTGAGTTTCTAATGCAAACTATCACAGTGTGTGGTCCCCACTACTGTAAACATGAATTCCTTTTTCATTGTGACTTTATATCTTCTACACTGATTATAATGATTCTCTGTCAGCCCAAAGCTGTCAACATGCTCCTGAAAGGACTGTTAGTGGCAGCAAGGGGTGGGGGGGGGAAGGAAAAAAAACTTTTTTGGGTAGCTAAACAAAATAAAGGGTGACCAGAATCAGGAAAAGTTCAAGCATCTTTTACTACTTAGTTTCATGTAAACGAGTATATTTTTATATATGCTGCATCCTTTCCCTCTCTCTTATTTTTTAAATTAATCTGAATAAATTAACAGAGTAGTTTTTTCCCCTCCATTTCATATAATTTAGAGACATAAAGATGCGTACATCACACAGTCCATCTATTTAATCAGTTTCTGTCCTTGCCAATGTCAGTTTGCATTCATTATATTCACCCAGCCCAGTGTAATGTCAGAAGTGAAGCAAGTCTGCTTCCTTCTTTTAGAAAACTTATCCATAATTAGTATCGCTTAATCATATGTATCTTTTAACAACAGCAAAGTACTGGCCAGAACACCACACTCTTTTTGCACAGAAGAGGACACTTTATTATAAGAAAGAAAATAATAATGTCACTAAAGTTACTGTGTATCTATCTCCTTCATCAGCCACAGCAGGAAGCAATACTGCATGTGGTAGTTTAAGTCTTCTTCAGCGACTTGACAGCTTCCAACCGAGTAAGAGGGTCCACATGTTTAGATGGATTTAGAGGACTTGGAGCACAGCCTTTGACTTCAAGAACTTGGAGCTGTGGCACAAGCGTGTGATCTCACATGTCTTTCACATAAAACCTGTTATATCATTGAGTTGTGTTATAACTATGTTTCATGAGAAAGAAGTAACCATGTTGTTTTTCATGAGACAGAGACAGTGTTGTCATTACCTGAAATACAAGGAATTTCAGGGAATCCAAGTGTGGGCAATCTTTTTCTCAAAAATATAAAGTTCTCTACCAAAGTTAAGGAGAAAATGTAAGCAATGATAGTGTTTTCACTACAAACCTGCGCCATTTAGCTACAAAAAGTTCTTAATCTACTGGTCACTCCAGGACCAACCTTGCCCATTTGCTAACACGTCTCATGCTTCAGGATAAGAAGTACAGGAGGTAAAGAAACAGTTATGTTGTTCTAGAAACAGTTAATGTCTACTTTCATTAATTACAGCAGGGATGGGAAGCAGACAGCTTATCCACTATTAACTGAAATAAGCAAGTGATCAATATGACTGTTAATTACACAAATAGCAACAAATACCCTGGATGCCCTCCCATAAGGTACCAACTGAAGAGAATTTTTGTACTGCTGCTGTCTTCAGACCAATCATACTCAAAGGCAAAACAAGCACAGGGCTGATGTTCAATAGACTAAATTTAATGCTGCTCAGTGATAATCAGGGCCTTCAGATACAATACTAATAGTAATGTCAAGCACTATTATATTTTCAGATTTATGTGAAATGATTGAAATGCTATTTGCTATCATTTTTGTACAAGGTTCATCCAGTTGTTTATGCAGTATGTCGATATTGATTCTACATAGTAAAATGCTTATAGCAGGGGCCCAGTGGCTAGTACATCTGACATCTCCAGTGCCAGCAGCGAGTTATGCCAAGTGTTAGTGGCAGCATGCCAAGACATCCAGTGCACAGTTCATCTTTGCTATGCAAGCTTGCTTTGTACTGTTGTGGTTTGTTTGGTTTTTTTTTTTTTTTAATCACTCATGTTTCTCCTGAATATTTTTTCCCTTTACCTAACACAGCATGCAAGAAAAACAGAGGCAGGTAAAAGTCTTTTTGAAGGCTCTTTCTCAGTGAGGAAAAGATACATCTAGTAAAGATACTACTCTAGAGTCATTAGATGCTGTTATACGTGATTGGTGCTGTGTCATTTAGCAAAGTGTTGCTCAGTGGGTGCAGCAGCTGGTATATATGATTTTCTATACCACCTGCAAAAATATCCCATACCATATAATCAACCACCTGGATAAAAAAAAGGGCAGCAAAACACTGTTTATTATGTAGCAGCACCCATATTTTCCCTAAACTTGTGAGTAAATAAACTGACTTTGATAGTACAAACACGTGTACAGGATAAGGTTTGTTAAAGCTTTTCTGTTCAATAAAGCATATACTGCCTGCTGTTCAGATAGTATTGAACAGATTTGCTTTATTTCTAATGAAGGTGTTTGGGCAATTTTCTGGCACAAATGAAGTAAAATTATGTACTTACAATGTTCATTAAAAAAAAAAAAAAGCATTCAACCAGCCACCACCATTTTCCGTAACAGATTGGAAACTACAAAACATACAAACAGAACCTCAGTGATAAATTGGTATCATTAGTACTGTCGGGATTACTCATTTGCTTAGAAAGATCCTGTCCAGTGGCAACATTTCAACAACTGTTTTAACAACTTCTGATTAACAAGCTGCCCTCTAACATTCACAAGAGACGTCTCGGATTATCGTTGCTCAGCCAGCTCCCTCCCCACAGTCCCCATTGCTATTACATTCCTTGTGGCCACTGTGATTCATTTCCGTGAAGCCATAGCAGTTTAGTCTTGCTGAAAATCTGGCACTCAGTCTTCAGCATCAAATCCGACACACCTTTTCACTGCCTAGGTAATAGTACTCTCCGTGTGGGCATCCACCTCTTCAGTCTATTATATCAGGATTTAACAGATGCAGGGAAAGATTTAGAAATTGGATCTATCCCTTTTGCCCTGATTAATTTCATTTCTATTTTGGCAAATGTGGTAGTACCTAATCTTTAAAGCAGTAGAAGAAATCTAATATTTCATATGTAACAGCAACTGACATAAGTAAATGTTGCAGTCTAATAAATGGACAGACTAATCAACTGGAGCAGAGAAGGAATATCCTAAAAGACCATGGATTACTATGGATTCTGTAGTATTTTGGCATTGTGGTTAAGTTCTTAAATTAATCTGTAATTTACTTCTACAAGCAGAACCTGGGTTAGACCTGCATTAACCAGATCTACACAAAATCAGAATGGAAAATTTAAAGGTCTTATATGAGCAACTAAAATCTTTTTTCAAGTAATATCTTTCAGTTCAAGCGTTGTGTGGACTTGTTTAGGTATCTGAGTTAGCCAGAAGAAATCTTCCTGAAGGCTTTGAAAGACACCTGATCTGACTGCATGAGGATTTCACGCATCTACGCTAAACAACTAATTTATTAGGAACCCAAATTTTAGTCATACGTTACTGTCCAGCTGAGGCTAAGGGGACCACACGGGAAGTATTTGGGTAATAACAGTTATCTGCTGCAAGCATTTGCAAATGCCTTGTTGCTTTTGTTTACTTTTTTATGCCCAATTTCTTAGCATCCTTTACAATTGATGTTTTGGAGGCAATATCATTTACTGAACCAACAAAATAATGAATTATCTTTGTAAGTAGACTAATTTTGCTTTCCTTTTACTACTGTGATTGTTATATTTGGTTTTCATTTGCAAAAATTGTTTTTCTGTTATAATAAATAAACCAAATTAAATAGAAGAACTAAATGACAAAGAAAAAGTGTAGAAGGATATGGAGTCTTTCAGCTTCAGGTCGCTAATTCACATCTGACCAAGTAATAAGTAACTCAGATTTTTTACCATCTGTTGGTTGTTTCAAGTCCTGCATAAGATGAGCTGACAATCTCAGTTCTGGTGGATCAGTAAAGTCATCATATGTGACACCAACTGACAGTTTTGTCTGTAAAGGCAAAGATTCTGTGAAAAAAGAAGAAAAAACATTCAGCCAAGATCAGTTTGGTCAGAAAAGAAAAAAAAAACAAACTCAAAGGAAAAACAGGAATACAAAAATCATAAATGGAAATGGGAATAAAAGTTTTGATGGAGATAAACAGCATTTTCAGGACTTTTCCTTTAGCAGGACTTTTCCTTTTCCGTTAGAACAACATACTTGTATACTCTACAAACCTTCATGAACTGAAGTCATGGGAAAACACTAAACATAGGATGTCATGGAGACAAAAAGCATAAAAATACCTATTGTCATCCCACCCTTAGGAATAATAGCCCATTCTTTTAGAGTAGTAATGGTTTTGTGTGCCTGATTTGAGAGAGCTTAAAAGGTGTGTTTTTCTGAAAGCTCTTGTTTAGCAGCCAGTGTAGAATGAAGTCCAGAATATTCACACATTTAGGAACTTAGAATAAGATCTGCCATAGCAGATCAACAAATAGAAAAAAAACCAGAAACAAAAACAAAACCACAAAAAAACCCTTGACCAGTAAACCTGGCTTGTTACTAGCTTTATATATACTCATTGTGTAGCTGCAAAGGGAGGTTGATTTTTCAGAGTTGTCAGCTCAATACCTTATCCCAGTGAAAAAACATCTCTTTAGGAATTTAAAAAAATAAAAATAAAACAAAATGAATAGTGCTAAAGCACTAATTAAGTCTGTTTTCCAATTATGTTAATGAAACTACAAAGAAAATGCAAATCTGGAAGTCTCCAGAAATTCTAACAGTTGTGGTGTAGCACCATGGCTGGTAGTCCCACAGCAATACCTCCACAGCTCCCCAGAAGAATACCATATTAGTGGTTCACAAATGTGCATTAAATTAATCTGTTTGATCAGTAAGTGTTTTCTATTTTTTGGTGAACAGGGATTTATTTTGAATTCTATTCTATTCCATGGGATTCAAAAATTGCGAAGTAACACTGCCATGTGAGTTGCGGAAGTGGGTAAAAATCTGTCACTATTTGTAACACTAATATCATTCTTCAAGCCTCATGCCATTAGCCAGCAAGATTCTCTTCATTTTAAGAAAGATATAAGTACACTTATAAGTAGTGCTATTTCAGCCCACTAGAAGTCTAAGAGGTCCCACTACAGCAGTATAACAGTCACAAGACTAGTGATGCAGCACTTTAGGAGCGCTTTGCCTGCCTAATCATATTATAAACATATTCATAGTAGTCCCATGGAAGTCCAAGACTGCTTTTGTAGTAGGGTACTTATGCAGTACAAATGAAGCTCACTTTGTCACTAAAGAGAGGCTTTTTAACATTCTCTTTGGCACATGGGACTCCTGTTACTACAAGTTTTCCATTATGTTTTTCCATACACAAACACCAACTATATACTTTGTCAGATTGACCTTTGTTTGATATTAATTGAACAACAAAACAAGCAAGAACAAAGGCAAGCATCCATGAGAAAGCATGCAAGTGTGTGTCTTTGCACTGTACTAAACACAAGAAAAATAAACCAGCAGCAATCTCTGAGTAGAAAGGGGACATTCTTTTCATGTAAAAGTGAAGAGAGAAAAATGAATAATTTCTTATGCATATTATAAATGCCTCGATTGAACTCCAGTTATATTCATTTTAATGGTTGTCTGCAGCTATGTTAAACCTGGCTTACCTTTATTCATTTACAGGCTCAAGAGCTCAATTTCTCTAAGGAAATAAGTTTGTTTGGAATAGACAGAAAGAATCGATGGTCCATATATCAGGGCCAAGACTCCTTTTCTCCTTGTGTCACTTCATCCCTTTACCCTTGAGTTAAAACTTGAGTTTAAATGATATTGGGTGTGAGAGGTGCAGGAAGGCCTCACTGGGATATTCAAAAGCACATCAAGATATTAAATGCTGAAATTCTTTTGATACAGGTCTCCTTTAAACAACCAGCCTCCCAAGTACTTTTAAAAAAACTATTAATTACTTCTTTAGGTATTTGACATGATGAAAAAGGGGTCTTAGTTTTTCAAGTGAGCTCTCTAAAACACTAATTCCTGTTAAATATACAGTGTTATTAAAGCTTCCTTCCTACCTTTTGCAGAAGCAGTGCTTAGCCCTTGGGTACTTCTCATGACTTCTTTGCTAACTATGGTTTACATACCGTCCATTGATTACTACCCTGAGTGTCAGTACTGGTTGCATTTACATTTCAAGACTTGGCCTATAAGCCATCAAATGCTTAGATTTTTAAAATATTTTTCATATCTGTAATATATATTTCTAAGTATACATTATATGTGGTATGTACATATTACTAAGAATAACAGAATACATACATAGCACTGCATAAACTAGAATGAATGAAATAACTAATATAAAAACTAATACTAGCATAAGGTATTTCTAAGGGTTATGAATTTCAAAGGTTGGGTATAAACAGTTGCTTAAAAATCAAGGTCCATTAAAGGTTCTCAAACAAGGGATATTCTGGACATTCTTTTCTATGTTTTTGGTTTGCTGCTTTTTTGTGAGCCTTTAGAGTAAGTGTTTGAATTCTGTAAAAGCTGGTATTTATTCTTCACATCACTGTGCTAAGGAAGATAACAGAGACACATTTCAATTTTATCCTCTGATTCTGCTTTTAATTTCCCATTCAAGTAACCAAACCCAGGCCATTGGTTTTTAACATGTACTCCAGCATGAAAACCACTGTAGTTTTCAAATTCAGTAATCGAAGTGGGAAAATGTACATCTCTTCACATGCGAGTAATTGCAGATTATTCACAGTACCTCCTACACTGGAGGTATAAAAGTGAATGGTATTTTTTTTAAACGAGCATGTAATGAGTCCTTTTATGGTGTCTATCTACTACAGCATTCTTTTCTAGCAGTACGATGATTTCTTCTTAGGTGCTAGAAATCTGAAGATGGAATAGGAAGGTAGGAGTTAGAATGATTTAGTTTTATGAGTGCTTTTTCAATGGCTTCTCTTATATGCATATATCACCGTAAAATGTTTTTGGAATACTTATTGGTTGTTGTCACATAATGATTCCTTTGAATATGCAGTAATATGAACTTATCCTAGCGTGTGTCCTTCAGTACTTGAAAGTATACTTGTGGGAGTGTCACATTGTGACTGGGTAAAGGTTGAAAGAATCATAGAAATTACAAAAGGAAAAAGCATATCGTTCACTCCCCTCTTCCCTCACAGACTTTATGTAGACAGTCCAGCTGGATTTCAACTCTCCTCCACATAGATTCTATACTAATATTTTTCCCATTCCAAAAAAAAGGATAACTGAAGTCCCTTATTTTTCCAATATTGCCTTTAAATCCTAAAAGTCAAAAGTATCACTGATGTTATGCATCAGAATTAATGTCCATGTAAGCAAGATCATGGCTCAGAAAGCAGATGCTTAGGGAAAGCGTGTGGGAAAGAAGCTATCTATTCAGCGATTTTTCCTTAATGTACCACCAGAGCTTCTGGAAGCCAATGGTTAAGGGCTCCCTGAATTGAAGATAGCAGCAATGCAGAACCACGAATGGTCTAATCCCTATGATTTTGTTCAGTCTCTTTCTGAACTAGGTCTCCTTTGTGCTTCCCATTTATCCAGTGATTCACACTTAGCCACACACTTGTTAACTCACTCATTAATTATGCTATAGAATCATAGAATCATAGAATATCTCAAGTTGGAAGGGACTCACAAGGATCGTCGAGTCCAACTCCCTGCTCCTCTGCTATGTCAGAAGCAAAAGTGTTACTGACCAGAAAGTTGTTTTTATACCTTATCTTTACGAGTCATGATCTAAGACATGCCTGGAAAGCATGAGAAGCATTTGGAGGTGCAAGTTCTATTCAGACGGCATTGAAGGACTATTTCATATGCTGGGAGACAAGCCCTGTACAGTTTTTGACATACTGCCTATAGCGTTTCCTGAAGTGCTCTCAGACCTCATTCAATTTTGCTTTGGAAGCAACTAGTTCATTCATTACAAAAGGGAGAACCCAATAATAAAGTAACGTGCATGAAATGTAGAAGATAAGGGGTTCTGTAGGCTTGTAATGAAAAAGGGGTCTAAATTGTTTGGCTACATAGATGCATCCCATTCTGTGCATCACTGTATCCTTCTCAAAGTAGGATAATAAGAGAATTGTGCATAACTCAAGGGAATATGTACCATGCGTTTATACAGTAGCATAATCACATTTTCTATTTTTATCTGTATTTTTTTTTCTCATAGTTACTAAAAATCTGTTTGTCTCACCATCATGCTAATGGAGCAACAGGTATCTCTGGGATGCCAAAATCTCTTTTCTGAGCGCAGTAATATCTAATCTGAGTCCATCAGTTTGTTTGCACAGTCGGGATTCCATTGCACTTACCAACGTGGTGTATCATTTGCTATTTTATTGCCCATTCACTTTTATTTATGTGTTAGCAGAGATAGTTCTGGAAAATATTGTTTATTTTGTAAATTTGTCACCTCACTACTCACATACTTCTCCATTTGGTCACCTTTGTGAAAACCAACCACCTATTTCTACCTTTTAATCATGTAATAATCCTAGACATGATTACTCCCCTGTCAGTTTAGTTTCTTCAAGAGCCTTTGGTGAGGAGCCTTTTCAAAAAGTTTTGGAAATTCAAGTGCATTATATTGGTTGACTATGATATATATGATGATTCACTGGCTCTTGTAGTTCAAAAGTCTTAGGTTATTATGTGATAAAGACTGTCTACTCCACAGAGGAGCTCCAAGAGACAATGGCAGTATGGCGAGCCCAAATAATACCCTGCTGAGCTGATCCCAGGCCCATTACAGGGGCTATCAGACCATCAAAGGCCCATCTCCACAAACCCAGAAGAGTACAGGGCAGGCAGGACCCAAATTACAGACCTCCAAGGAGCGAACACCTTGTCCGGGCACCTCTCAGGGCTGTCCCAGCAGACCTGTCAACCCCGTGGTCCAGTCATAAAACCCATCAAGATGAGTCATCCAGAACAGATCTCCAGATCACTTTTCAGACTAATTGCTGCCTAGGGGTGGGACACATTATGGGATGCAGGGGAAGAGTAGTTTGGGATTATGCGGGGTTTATTACAGGATGCTTAAGGGAGAAACCAAAGGTAGGAAAAAGAAGGGGCTTAAGTGAGGTGATCTGGGGAGGAACAAGTGTAGGAAAATAGAACACTACGGGGAAAGAAAAGGCCAGTTGCGTGTAAATAGTTTGTTAGTCAGTACACTTGCCTGGCTATGCCCTGCACCTGACCAGCACAATCTGTCTTACCATCTTACTAAATTCCTTTCTAACTCTTTCCTGGTTAGAGAGGCTCTCTGTTCTGTGTGCATGCGTGTGTATGGGGGTGTGGGCGCAGTGACTGGAGTCAGACCACAGGTTGGAGGGCTTGTGTGTCCATGGTGCTAGCAACTGTATATATGCATGTATATATGTATATATGTATATATGTATATAGGTATATATGTAGTGTATATTTGTGCTACGTGTGCATGTGCCTGCTGGGAATACATTGTCAGCCTCACTACTCTTTGCATCTGGGAGGACGGAGCAGCAGCAGTCTGTTGGATCCAGCATGATATATTTTCCTATAACGAAAAATAGTGAAATACTTTTTTGCGGCTTACTAGTAAATGAAAGGAAAAGTAAAAAGAAAAAAAAACTTCGTGAATGCTAGATTTTGTCCTGAATCACCACTGTTTTTTCCTACAGCAGTCGTTTAGTCTCTGCAAAATAA
The DNA here is from genome assembly GCF_000690835.1 of Fulmarus glacialis. NCBI lineage: Eukaryota > Metazoa > Chordata > Aves > Procellariiformes > Procellariidae > Fulmarus > Fulmarus glacialis. The sequence goes on from NW_009192873.1 coordinate 15,689, forward strand.
ATAAAATGGTATCATGCGGAGCTAGTAGCATTGCTATCTTCTTTTCATAATCACAGATGACTACTTAAGGTGCACCACAAATAGATTTTTAAGAGCATTCACTAAATGTATGAGCGTGATGAGACTTCATTTCTCTAAATAGGGTGAATTTCTGTACACATTCATTGGATTATACCTGAATTAATCCTTTCAGTGTGGTGCAGTTTTTGTAGCGATGTTAGGACATAGCACTAATTTAAAGAACTAATATTCTGCTGGAATGCTCTGATTCAGAGTTCTTTACTTGACACATGGGACGATGCTCAGCGCCCATTGTGCTCTACACACCAGATACGGTAACTGTCGGGTCACTGAGTGTAAGCTCTTTCCTTCACTGTCTGGGGGGCTGCCTATGATAAATTTTAAACTCACAAAACATTTCTCTAATATAGTAGGGGACTAGCTCCAGTGCCCTGACTAGCCATTATCTTTCTCATTAAAATAATTATTGCGTCCAGTATTGAATGTGAACTATTGTGTGTTATGACTGTGCATTTGTCTACAAAGTCATTGCGCTCTTGCAAGCTATTGTAGCTCATTTCTATAGGAAACCTTTTTGTTATCTTGACTGTGAAGGGGACTGGGGAAGAAGGGAATTCTGCCTTTCCCATATTCTGCATTTATTAAACATCATCTAAAAGAAAGCATTTTAAACACGTAAAAGCTTTTACATGCACTTTGCATCCAAGGGAACACATTTATTTTTTCTGCTACTTTAGCAGTATGTATGTGGTGACAGTATTTTAAAAAAATAGGTCAGGACCATTTTCACCCTTAGCGAAGACAGAACCATTTCACAATGTGCTGGGAAAAGTATTTTCCCTGTATTTTCTTGCATTTCTTAACTACAAGCAGGTGTCCATGTATTTAGAAATCTCCAGACTGCATTATTTCCTATAAATATTAGAAGTGACTGGAGGTACTTCAGATTGCTCTAATATCTACTGGCTGGGACAAAGTCAGTACCATAAAGCCCTGTTTATCAGGTGGATTTTCTTATGCATTCTGCTACATTGCTTAAATTAAATGACCATGGCAATCACTTGTGGTCTTAAACTCATTATCTGCCTTCTGAAACATTTTCTTTTTTAATTTTTGGATATGAATAAAATTTTTCAGGGTAAACATATATGCATATCCTCCAGTTACAGATAAAGGCAATTCTTTGAACATAATAACAAAGTCTCCACTTTTCCTTCCTACAAATCCTCAAAATTCCAACTTGGGCTATTTTGTTTATCAGCTACTCATTGGTGTCCACAGTGATTTCAGTCACCCACAGATGCTGTTTAATGTTGTCTTACATCTATATGTTTTATTCACTTGCTGCCTTTTGGTGGAACTGTAGCTCTCTGAGACGAGGTTTACCTTCTTGTTGTGCATTTAACAAATATGAAACCATTATGTCTGATGACATTTTCAGAGACAGGAAAGCTGAAAAAGAACTTTCCAGGCTATTTTAGAATCATAGAATCATAGAAT
>NW_009192874.1:0-4677 GCF_000690835.1 Fulmarus glacialis
AGAGGCGGAGAGGGGTCCGGCACAGCCCGGGCAAAGGGACCCCTCGATGCGCTCCCCGGCCCCCAAAATACAGTGGAAACCCGCTCCTGGCACACACATCTGCAAACGAAACGCGTGATGGAGTCTCTGCCGGGCTGGCGCTAATACTCAGTCCTGGGGTTTTCCCCCAGCAACAAAAACATTAACAGGCAGTTTCACAATCAGTTGACGGCCCCACGGGTTCTGCTTTCTTCTTTCCTCATAGTTACGAGAAAACGTCAAGCAAGAAGAAACAAACAGAAAAAAAAGGGAGAAAAAAATCTGTCTTTCCCTCTACACCTTTCTCCTCCTCTCTGCTTATACCTAGACCAACTCTCTCACCCACCCTCTGCCTCTCACTTGTGCTGTCTCACAGATACGCATGGGTATCGTTTCCCCATCTGCTCGGCTCTCACACATACATACATAAATACACATAAATAAATAAACGCCCCACTTTCTCCCTCCTTTGAGGGATTACAGTCTCAGACAAGTTCCCACCATCCACTCCTTCACCTCCTCACCCTCTTCTCCTACATCCCTTGCTCTGGGAGGTAGCACTTAACTAAAGGCCGGTGTTTGATGTCGACGACTCATCTAAAATGTTAGCCATTCACAGATTTGACCTCTCTCTTCCCCAGATCCTGCAATCTGGTATCTTCTCCCTGGAGATAAAGACACATTTCTGAATCCTAGTGGAGAGAACATTGTAAGATAATTCAGACAATTTACTCCGGTGACACGTCTCCAGCTCCAAGTGCTTCACTCTGCACCCTGAAAAGGTTAAAGCCTTTCGGCACTTGCATCCGCAGCTCGGCCGCTTTGCGCACCGAGAGGCCCCGGCCACAGCAGGGAGGCAGATACAGCGTCTTTATTTTGGTCACCCTAGGTCAGACCCTGGCATTTCTTTAGCCAGCGTTCAGTCAACTGGTATTCGTTTGCTTTCCTGCCTTCTTTGAGGAGCGAGAAAACAAAGCTTTCCCAGCATGAGCTGGTGCGGAGCCACGCGATTGCACTGAGCGCAGGGAGGCTTCGCTGACTTTTGCCAGCTTAACGTCTGCCCACACCATTTTTGCAGTCACCGATCAAAACCTGTCAAAGGCTCCAGCCAGTTAATTGGAGTCTCTTGCCTCAGCCCAAAGCCCTGACCTCAAATAAATACCACCCTCTCCTCCTCCTTCTCCCCCCCACCCCAAAAAAAAATTCATGTGAAAAAACCTTTGCCACGCTCTGGGTGAACTCATCAGACTGAGGAAATATCTGCTTCAAAGACAGTGTGATTGCACTGGAGTTGGGTTATTTGATTGGACTCTTGTTTCAAACTACAGCTCCCCATGGATAGACAAAAGATTGTAATGAACAGCGAGAAGACTTCTTCCAAAGCTGATCAGACGTGGAGATAAAAACCCGTAACCAAACTGAATACAAAACTTTTCAACTTCTAACTCTTAGCCTAGCTCTTTGCACTCTTATTAGTCAGAAGACGTAGAGTTTCTGGAAGCCCAGACTCCCCCTACATACTCCAGTTAAAGATAGCACTTGCTTCTCTTGCTTTGACATATTCGCACATTCCCTGCTCTTCCCTGCGGGTTTCACCGGCTCTTCTTGCTGTCACCAAAGTGACATCACCTTCCTTCTTACGCCATGTAGGCACTGGTCATGAAAAACAGTAACTCCGCTCCAGAATCTGACCCCAGCTCCAACCCTTCCCCTGGCCAGATCCGTTGTGCCGGGCTGTGGGGTGGGACAGCGGGGACTTGTGGTTGCCCCATGGCAGAAGCCAGAGGCTAACCTGCCTTCGTGTTCGGTGGCCCGAGCAAAGGAAGGGCCTTCCTTATTCTCTGTTGGGATTAGGACCTGTGACAGTCTGAGTCTCCTGCCACCCCGCTTGACTGACACAGCTGGGTCTGGCAGGTACCTGGGGAGTAAAAGCCAGCACACGTCACCTTGTAGGGATCTGGGATACTCCTGGAGCTGGCCATTTGTCATGTAACTGCACATCTCCCTTTTTTTCATCACTGTACTTCCATCCTCTATTTTTGGATGGCTTCTTTGTCTTTTTTTTTTTTTTTTTTTAAAACTTGCAGGTTAAAAAAGCTGAATATATTTCTCAGGCCTATCAAATTCACCCTTCACATTATCAGTATGCTCCATCAGGCTCCTCCGTCTCAAAAACTGCCCTCACACCAAAACAACACAAACACCTAGAAAGAAGGCAAAGCCACTCCTCTCCCCTCTGCCCCTGAGGTGGGAGATGCAGGGGCTGGTGGCGAGTGGCCACCTTGATGCTCCATTTGGGCTTGTCACAGCTCCCGTCCAGAGCCACCCTGAGGTAGAGGAGCGGTTACGCCGCTGAGCTCAGCAGATGGGTACGTCTGAAGAGGAGTAATGGGTCGTTTACTCTGGCTTCCCCCACAGGCTCAGGAACATCCACCCGTTATCCCCGAGAGATTCCCAGTAACCGCACTCACACGCGCAGCGCGGAGCAGGCAGCAGCCTCGGCAGCAGCCAGCACCGGCTCCTGGAACACAACTTAATGCCAGCCTGTGGCTGCCGGGGGATTTAGGGGGTTCGCCCCTGGTCCTACAGCCCCACGCTCGTGGCAGGGACTCTGCAGGTGAAGAAGCACTTATCACCCATCCCTGCAGCCCATGGGGTTCAGACACACGCCTCGGCACCGGGCGTTGCTGGGGACAAACCCACTCACCGCCAGCTCTGGCCAGGCTTCCCCCTCCCTCCGCACGCCCTCCCCCAGCCCGACAGCTCCCGCTGGTCCCCAGCAAAAATGCTCCAGCTTTTCCTCCCATCCCACTCAGAGAGCGATGCCCTCAGGTATACACTTGCATGCTCCCTCTCCTTTCTTTCTGTCCCTCTCCAAGGCACTCCGGTTTTCTTTCTGCCTCACGCACACCCTTTCACGCTCCGCTTCCCTCCCTCGGGCATCAGATCCCTTTGCCCTCAGGCAGATCCAGATTGCCTCTCCCAGCACGGCGCAGGCAGCCAGCGGTGTAACACTGGGATAAAACCAGAGCCACGCCAGTCACAGGATTAATCCTCCCTCCGACAGACGTACTCCCACAAACCCGCTGAACCCATCCAACAGGGCTTTAATATTCATAAAAGTCAACCCTAGTCTAAAGAAAATGTGGTTGACGATGGAAGTATTTACATTGCAAATCACTTTTTATAACCCTCCAGTACTCAGCCTGGTGATAAATGCTAATCCGTCTATCAGCCCAACAACAAAATAAACCTCACTCAGAAGGGGAGAGGCAGAGAGAGAAAAACCAGCCGGTGACGGTGAGAAAAGCTCAGCCCTCCCGAGCATCACCCCGCCAAGGCAGACGGGCGCGAAGGCTTCGCTCAGCAGCCGGTGAGAGCGTTCAAGGGAGGTGGAGCAGCCGCTCGACCTGCTCTTGGCCCAGCGAGGAGACACCCCGGGCACCCTGGGTGGATCACCTGGGGCGGAGGGCGAGCCCCCAGGCACACAGCCCCCTTTGCTCGCTGGCGTGGAGCTGGCGGTGCCTGGCAGGAGGCGGCTGTCTAAAGGCCAGGGCGGTAACTCGGGTCTCCCTGCCCGTGCCCAGGGCTGCAGGCAACAGGGCGATGCCATCCGCGGGTGGGCTCTTGCCCTGCCTTGCGCTGGTGGGTGAGACACGGCCCACGGGGGACATGGGTCGTTCCGCCGGGCCAGCGTCATCCCTGTGGGCGATGGGAGAGGGGACAGCACCTTGCCGTCACCTGCCTCTCTCCTAGTAGTTTGCCTAAGGGCAGGGGATGGCACATTTGTAAAGGGGTTTGGGGCAGTTTAAAGGGTCCGAAATAAATATCACTCCCAGTTTGCTTGGAGCCTCCCACGGCTGCCCTCCCCATTGAGGAGACGCAGGATGGTGCGAGCCCAAGTCCTCCTCTTCCCCAGCAAGCACCATCCCCAGGGAAACAGCCTTTTCCCTCCTTCCAGCTGTCCCCGGGGCAGCAGGGGGTACGTACGGCCCCGCGAGTGCCCCGGCCGTGAGCTCTGCGGGAGGGCAGTCACTCACGGCTGTGGGCTGAGCCGGGACCTAAAACACGCTGGGACAAAACCACGCTGCAGGGAGCAAGTGACGCTGCAGGGGAGCAGGGCAGGAGGACTTGCAGGGCCCGAGGAGGAGCAGGGCTGCTGCAGCCTTCCCGAGAGAGAAGGCGACCGAAGGCATCCAGCCGTGCTCCGCTACCTCAGCCGGGCCCCCGGGACTCCTCCACAGCCACGTCTTCTCATGCTTCACGGCATGCCTGGACCAGAGACGGAGGAACAAAAATACCGACGCTGAAGCCGCATTAGACACACCACTTAGTGCTCAGCTGTTTGCCAGCCTCCCGGGCTGCTTGGAGAGACAGGATAATGAAAGATTCTTTCATTATTTGGAAAAACGTCACTTTTAGCACCAGTGAAGGATGCCAGAGCCACGGCCCCAGGGAGCGGGTGACTATGTTTAGCCACGCAGCAGGTGCGGCCCCAGCGGCCGGGGTGACGGTGGCACCGGCGGCCCCCACTCGCCCTGGGGTCCCCAGCAGGGCACAGCCAGGAAAGTGGGGTACAGCCGCTCTGGCCGGTGCAGGGAAGCCAGGTGAACGTGAAGAAGATTTTTGTGACTCATAGAATCACAGAATCATTAAGGT
>NW_009192875.1:0-1004 GCF_000690835.1 Fulmarus glacialis
GGGGCATGGCTCGCCTCCGAGCTCCCACGAGACCGGGGCTCCTGCATGAGGGTCCGGGACTGCAGCATTGTGCCACACAGGAGGCAGAGGGGACACCTGGGTGTCCCCCCTGGGGAGCTGGGACCCCCCTCCCCTCTCCATCCCTTCATGAGACAGGAGAATAAGGACCAAGAGCGGCTGCGACCGCCTCGGATGCAGCGAGCACATCATGATCTTAAAATTCTGATGCCGCCAGCCCCGTCGTATGGTGCTCAGTGCCTTTCTGAAAGCCATGGCTGGGGGACGCAGGATAGGGACCCACCAAGGATGGGGTGTCCCCCTCTGTCCATCCCCCCCCAGTTTGGTGCAGATGACCCCGATCCCTCCTCAATGCCCTCCGTGGGTGACACCGCTTGGTGCCTCCAGCCTGGCATGGGTGGCACCAGCACCCCCCAGCACCCCAAAGCCACCACACCAGCGTGCTCAGCTGCACCGCCGGTGACAACGCGGCTCCTCTGCTGTATATCGCACTAGGAGAATGAGGAAGAGCTGAAATTTAATTTATTCCATTCTGCATTTTCATGCCAAATGAGTCAGAGCACCGGCCTCGCTCAGCCTTTGTTTTGCTTGGCTGCTAGCGCCGGCTTTTGCTTAGTGTTTGTTCAATATTTAACTCCCTTGATGGCACTTGGGCTCAAATCAGCAAGTGCAGCAGGAAAAAAAAAACACTTCCCTGCTGGGGCGGGAGCTTTCCCAACCTTTGGCTCCACTTGGGAGCAATGTACTTACTTTATTTTATTTATTTCTCACAGCTTGATGAAACCCTGAGCTTGGTCCTTCGAGCCACCGCATCCCGCAAGACCCGTTTAAAGCTACCGGGGCTCAGAGGGGCTGCGGGATGGGGCCGGAGCACCTGGAGCAGCCGGGCTGGCTGCTGATTTCGGAGCAAAACCAGCCTTAAACGGAGCCGAGGGAGGTTTCGCCCGGCGCAGGACCAGTTAGGAACGAGCACGGCTGCATTCCTG
>NW_009192875.1:1205-1501 GCF_000690835.1 Fulmarus glacialis
GAAGCAGCAGTGCGGAGGTGTTTCGGTGCCCTGCTTTCCTGCGCCGCGCCGGCCGCGAGCGGGAACTCCCTTCCCATCCCGACAGCCAGGAACCCCCCAGCCATGGGAGCGAGCGGCTCAGCTGGCCCCTCCGAGGAGGGCTGTCAAAAAGTTCCACCCAGAAAATAAATGAGTTTTTGGCCGATCCACTGTTGCTTTGTGTTCCACCAAGTGTCTCAGCCTTTGGAAGAAATTTCCAAACTATTTTACCACCCCCATCCAAAGCTGAATCCTAAAGTTCTTCATTGGGAAACGCC
>NW_009192876.1:0-236 GCF_000690835.1 Fulmarus glacialis
GGTTTCGGTGACCGGGGCGCGGACCGGACGGGGCTTTCCGGCCGGTCTCGGGACGGGGCTCCCCGGGCAGGAGGCGGGAGCCCGGCCGCCCTGGGATGGCCCCCGGGGAAACGCGATACCGTTACACATTTCGTCGTCACTGAGACACGCAGTTCCTTCAGATTCAGCGAACACAGGTGGCGGGTGGGGCAGAGACCTCCGCAGGAGCGGACACGCGCGTACCGTGGCGGGAGCCC
>NW_009192876.1:342-5253 GCF_000690835.1 Fulmarus glacialis
CGTTTCCTATCCCCCAGCTCAAACGGACCCGGAAAACCTGCCATCTCCGCCCAAATAACATATCCCGCGTCCCCGCCTGCTCCAGCGAACGCGCAGAGCGGACAGTGCGTTGCGAAGGTTAACTGGCCTGCCCTCTGCACGGGGAGAGTGAAAAACTGGATCAAAAGCTACTTAAAAAAAGGGAAAGAAGTTGCCATCACTCATAAACCAGGAGCACTGAGGTGTGAAGTACCTTAGTTTGTGTGTTTTGTTCTTTTGCAAGTGCCAGGAGAGAGCATAACGGGGAAAGACTCTGCCTTTGAAATAACGTATGTAGGCCTCTATATAGCATTAGTCAAGGTAAACCCAGGGTGCCTCTGAAGTCGTCATATAGCTGCAGACTCCTGTCAGATGGAGGAGTTTTACTCTTCCTTTGGGAACTGCGGCCCAACGAGACTGAGCCACGGCAGCCCAGGGTCCCTGATTGAACCCCACTGTCCTCAGCTGCACCCCGTCCTTCCTCGCAAAAACAGACAGGGCCCAAACAGTAAAGAGCTTTATGGATTGCTATTCATCCCTTTAACTGGATATGGAAATAATGAGGAAGCGGCGACAGAAACGAGGCAGCGTTGCTCTCTTCCTGCAGGAAATAAAAATGAGTAGATGTCAGCCATTTTGTACGCTAGCACACTACATCTGTAGGTGCAACCTCGGGCAATAATAATCCTTTGTCATGGATATTTGGCATAAGGCCGAAATAATTTTGCATATCATAGCTGGCGAAATAAAAAACAGAAACAAAATGAAAGCACTAGTGGTTACATCTGTAACCGGATCATCTGTAGGGTGATGAAGATCAAACAGAAAACCTGAATAGAGCAATTTATCTAACAAGGCAGTCATAAAGGGATGAATGTCACTTTTCCCTGTTCTCGGAGCATTTTTCCCAGCTGATCCGGCATCCACTGGCCTCCGATGCTTACCAGGCACCAGGCAGAATAAAAGGCTGTGATCTCCAGGTCTGATGGGAAGGAGGAACAGAAGGGGTTGTCGTTCCTGTACCGCTAACTCGGTCGATATATACGTCTTTCTCTGTTTTGTACTGGTGGCTACAAACTTCTCTTTCCTCCAGAGGAGCAATAGCATTTTCCACAGAACGCTGTCCCCCTGCTTCATTTATCTGGATATCTGGGATGTAGCTTCAAGTTGGCTGTTCATCAGCTTTTTTCACAGCACTTTCAGAACTTCTTCGGCTGACACCGTCCTCAAGTTCCTGCTCGGAGATGTCATCATCCACCATTCAGTGACACGAAAGTCACTTCCCAGAAGATGACTTGCCCAGTCCGAGTCTGATCATCACGTTAACAAATACTCAGTTACATACCTCTTACCTTAATTTGTACAGTTCAGAGAGGGAAGTGTTAATAACCAATTAAAAAAAAGCCAAACCTTTTTTGTTTGCTAGTTTGTTTTGTTTTAAGCTAACTCTTGGCATGTAGTTTAAAGGCTAGAAAATAATCTGTGGCCAGTTCCATAATGAGGAAGCATACTGAGCTTTTAAAATAATTCCAGTATGCCTCCAAGAATACGTTGCCTATTAAAGACAAAATAACGCCTTTCATTTTGATGTATGTGGTAGCCCAAAGCTCCAAGACTCCAGGCTGATTAGGTCCAAATGACACTTACGAAGTGATGCCAGCGGTATTTTATACTTGGAGACAGTGTCAAAATGACCGCAGCTACTTTCTGAACAACAGCACACACGTGCTGGGGAACGGGATTGTGCTTGCAAACTCCTTTGTTTCCAGATGATCCAGATGATTAGGGTCTTAACTTGGATCTGACCGTGGTGGTGGTAACATGTGGATTTGCTTTCAGAGCATCCATTTAAGCCATAGCTCAGTTTTTCATTCACAGCAAAGCTAATTTTTTGCAATACCTAGGCTAATCAAGGATGATTATCGTAGCTTGTAGGTATAATAGCTTAGACCCACTACAGCACTTTGATACAGCCCTGACACCTTGGGCGCCTTCGGCACCAAGTGGCACTCGCTTGCCAAAGCCTGGAGTCCAAATTCAACTTGCTGTTTAGGGCTCCGAACTAGCCCCTCGTGGGCAGATGTTCGTCCTCTGCATGGTCCCCACAGCACATCTGGCCACAGGAACACAGCACATCTGGCCACCCCTTCTCAGGAGCAGCTGCTCCGCCGGTGCCAGGGTGGAGGTCGGCAGCGGCCATTTCTGAGGCGGCTGCTTGTTCTCGGGGCCAGAGGAAAGTCCCACAGACAGGAGCTGTTACGGGGAGCGTAAGCGAGGAAGACGATGACCCCCAGGCAGTGAGAAAGGGGCGGGGGGGGCTGAGGTCACAACCAGGGGCTCATGCTTGAAGGGAGGGCAGGGAGATGTCACAGGGGGAAATAGCAAAGAGGAGAAGGGGAAGTGAGATTCAGGTCAGCCTGTTTGCTGACCTGTGTTCTTAAAGCCTGTGACCATGCTGAAAATTTGTTATGTGGTTGATATTATGGCAGCATTACAGAATGGTAATTCAGCGGTCATATAAATATGAACACAATGTAAAGTATTTTACATGTACATGGTATCTTTCATACCAAGGTGTTGCCCAGATTGTCTGCATATATTATCAGGGAAATACGGCAACCTCTTCCATCAGACAACAGCAACTGCTCATTGCGAAGCCTGGTGCCGTAGGAAGGAAATGTTTTTAACCTTTTGAAGAAATGCATCTCAGTCACTGAGCACACAGAGCGGACAAAAAGTTGCTTTATAAAGCCATCTGAAGTAACAGAAGCCTTCAAATTCAACTTTTGTAGATCAAAAAGGGAATCACAAAATCATAGAATCTTAGAATCATTAAGGTTGGAAAAGTCCTCTAAGATCGTCCAGTCCAACCATTAACCCACCACCACCATGCCCACTAAACCATGTCCCTAAGCGCCTCATCTACACGTCTTTTAAATACTTCCAGGGATAGTGACTCCACCACTTCCCTGGGCAGCCTGTTCCAAGGCCTGACCTCTCTTTCAGTAAAGAAGTTTTTCCTAATGTCCAGTCTAAACCTCCCTTGGCGCAACTTGAGGCCATTTCCTCTCGTCCTATTGCTGGTTACTTGGGAGAAGAGACCAACCCCCACCTCGCTCCGACGTCCTTTCAGGTAGTTGTAGAGTGCGATGAGGTCTCCCCTCAGCCTCCTCTTCTCCAGGCTAAACAGCCCCAGTTCCCTCAGCCGCTCCTCATAAGACTTGTTCTCTAGACCCTTCACCAGCTTCGTTGCCCTTCTCTGGACACGCTCCAGCACCTCAATGTCCTTCTTGTAGTGAGGAGCCCAAAACTGAACACAGTATTCCAGATGCGGCCTCACCAGTGCTGAGTACAGGGGCAGAGAGCCAGGGGCATGAGAGCCAGCACAGCTGATTGCCGTATAAAGGCTTGCAGGACACAGTAAGTATGCTGAAACTAGTTTTTACACTAGCAAACTGGCCTTCCATTTTAAAAGCAGCTACACAGTAGAAGGCTACTGACAGAAGACACTTCTGGCCTCAAAATCCAGGAGTATGAGGATTAGCGGTCTCAAATTCAACCTTCTTTAAAAACCAGTGGATACAAAGCTGTATGGGAGAACGAGTTCCTTTCCTGTGTACTACTCAGTGTAGCAAACCATGCTACGAGAATTCATGTTTCTCTGTTCTTAACTTTATCTTCTGGTCCAATTCCGACCATATTCTGCACGGCGGGATTGATCACGGGTCTTGGTCTTTGGCTCTTTATAGTATCTCCTGAATCGCAACTGATGTCCTTAACTGTGACCAGTTCTACTGATCCTGAACCTCGGAAAGAAGGATGACTCCTCCCTCCTGGGGCTTGCCTCTGCAGGTGGTAAGTACCCAGGGGATGTCTATGTCTCAATGAAATTACAGCCCATGTGGGCACCAGGGATCTGGATTTAAATTCGGTTTGGGTACCGGTAGCGGTGTAGCCATGGCAGCATTGAACTCAGCGTGGGCTAACTGCTTGAGTATGCACCCAGGATCCCAGATGGATTTTACAGCCTGCATCAGACACCATCCTTCAGTGTGCGTATGGGTGTGCGAGTCTCAAGTTCAAAAGTAGAAAGCTATACTAAAGTTAATTTGGGAACATCTACCTTCGACTGCAGCAAAGACATCCAATGAAAAATGAACTGGTGTAACATACGTGGGGAACGTGGACTGCGGATTGGCCTCAGTTTATGGCTAGGTTTAAGGGATGTGGTTGCACTTGATTCAATTGGTTCACACTGTTTTCATAAACTGGTGGAAAAAAAACATTCCAGCCCCTGCTTTCTCAAGATTTGTACCACTGTACCAGGTGAAAATAGCTTTTTGTCATTTCCGTCAGGGAACGCTGGGTCAAAGTTCATCAGGTAAGTTTGCTGAGTGCCTTTGTACACAAGGCCTTTGAAACTTCCTAATTAACATTGATGCGACAGCAAGAGTTCGCGGCAGCTCTGCCATTCCACCGTGGAAGGCTGTCAAGCGGAAGGGGTGCAGCAACACAGGTGATAAGTAAGCACCGTTGGGCATGGGACGAGGTGTTGCAAAGTTTCATTTAAAAAAAAAAAAAAGGGAAAAAAGGAGAGGGATGGAAACGCAACGAGCTGAAGCGCAGTCCATGTGGTTCGAGGAAGGCGTCAGGTCTTCGAGGATGGAGATGGATCTTCCCTGGTCTGTGCAGGCAGGGGGGCGGTCGCAGACCCCAACTCGGCCCCTCCGCCCGGAGCCAGAGACCCTGGACCTCGCCGAGGCGACCTCGCCCCTCCCGAGCTGCCCGCAGCCCCGCTCCGCACTGCGGGCTGCAGGTGTACGTGCGGCGCCTCCAGCTGTGGGTCCCACCCCAGGGATGTGGCGTCGCCGCTTTAAGGCTCCGGAGCAGGCA